>NC_143044.1:60000000-60022500 GCF_057628025.1 Oncorhynchus mykiss | reverse complement strand
TCCATTCAGTCGGTTGACAGGTTCA
The DNA here is from genome assembly GCF_057628025.1 of Oncorhynchus mykiss. Lineage (NCBI taxonomy): Eukaryota > Metazoa > Chordata > Actinopteri > Salmoniformes > Salmonidae > Oncorhynchus > Oncorhynchus mykiss. The sequence continues at coordinate 60,022,475 of NC_143044.1, read as the reverse complement.
GAGGTCATCCTTCTGTGCTCGGTCACTTTGACTATGGTGGCGGTGGACTTTCTCCTGAGGGTGACAGGGGTGGAGCTGGGGTCGTTACCGGTGGGGTGGTGTTGATGGACCTGGTCCTGCTGGGTGACAGAGGTGCAGGTGGTGGAGAGTCTGGCCTGGTTTGTGTGGTAGCTCTGGGGCCTGGGGGTTTTATAGCCTGGGACCCTGGCCTCGTCGCAGTGGTAGCTCTGGGGCCTAGGGGTTTTATAGCCTGGGACCCTGGCCTCGTCGCAGTGGTAGCTCTGGGGCCTGGGGGTTTTATAGCCTGGGACTCTGGCCTTGTCGCAGTGGTAGCTCTGGGGCCTGGGGGTTTTATAGCCTGGGACCCTGGCCTCGTCAGAGTGGTAGCTCTGGGGTCTGGGGGCTCTAGATCCAGGGCTCAGAGGTCTAGACCCAGGGAGGCTTGCCGTCCTGGAGATCTTCTTGGTGGCGATGGTAATGGAGGAGAAGGCTGGTGTAGTTGTCTTCAGGACGATGGTAGCACCTGTAGTGGTCCTAGGGGCCGGGGGTGATACTACCCCAGCAGGAGAAGTTTGTGGAAGACAACTTGTTCGTTTTTGTAGAGAGGTTGCTCTGTAAGGCTCTGAGCTGGTTCTATAAGGAGTTAACTCAGCGTGTGAGGGTTTCTGTTGGACGCTGTTTGTCCTACATAGAGGGTTGTTGCTCCTGTACGGTGCAGATTTGGTTCCAGAGGGGGTTATCTCAGTGTGTGAAGGATTATTTTGGACTGTTGGCCTGATGGTCCAGGGAGAAGACGTTTGGAAGCTGTTGGTCCTGTGTAGAGAAGATCTCCAGCAGGGTTCTGAGTCGTCCCCAGGTTGGATTCCAGGAGACTGTGAGCTGGTCCCATAGGGTGGACCCTCAGTGTGTGAAGGCTGTTGGTTGTTGCTGGTTGTCCTGTGTAGAGGGCTCTTCCTGGCAGGCTCTGAGTTAGTGTTAGCCCCGGGTAGGGAGTTGTTAGACTGGGTAGGAGTCCCACTACCACTGAGGTGGGATGTTGTCCTGCTAGCCCAACTTATCCTCTGATCCTGCCAACCTAAAGACCTGTTGTCCCTCTCCCTTGGGACTGAGCTTTCCTTGCCTGAGACCTGTGGGAAAGGAGAAGAAGAAGAAGAAGAAGTAGAAGGAGAAGCAGAAGCAGAAGCAGAAGAAGAAGAAGACGAAGACGAAGAAAAAGAAGCAGAAGAAGAAGAAGAAGAAGACAAAAGATAATAATGTAGATTAGGTGTCTTCATAATGTGTTAAACCACTAGCTGTTTCAGGTGTCTTCATAATGTGTTAAACCACTAGCTGTTTCAGGTGTCTTCATAATGTGTTAAACCACTAGCTGTTTCAGGTGTCTTCATAATGTGTTAAACCACTAGCTGTTTCAGGTGTCTTCATAATGTGTTAAACCACTAGCTGTTTCAGGTGTCTTCATAATGTGTTAAACCACTATCTGTTTCAGGTGTCTTCATAATGTGTTAAACCACTAGCTGTTTCAGGTGTCTTCATAATGTGTTAAACCACTAGCTGTTTCAGGTGTCTTCATAATGTGTTAAACCACTAGCTGTTTCAGGTGTCTTCATAATGTGTTAAACCACTAGCTGTTTCAGGTGTCTTCATAATGTGTTAGTTAAACCACTAGCTGTTTCAGATGTCTTCATAATGTGTTAGTTAAACCACTATCTGTTTTAGGTGTCTTCATAATGTGTTAAACCACTATCTGTTTCAGGTGTCTTCATAACGTGTTAGTTTATCACCATAATTATACAATTGTAATGTTGTTTTTGTTGTTGTTGTTGTGGTTATTGTTGTGGTTGAGGATGTGGGGTTGATGTTGTTGCTGTGGTTGTTGTTTGTTGTTGTTGTTGTGGTTATTGTTGTGGTTGAGGATGTGGGGTTGATGTTGTTGCTGTGGTTGTTGTTGTTGTGGTGGATGTTGTGGTTGTTGTTGTTGTTGTGGTGGATGTTGTGGTTGTTGTTGTTGTGGTGAATGTTGTGGTTGTTGTTGTGGTGGATGTTGTGGTTGTTGTTGCTGTGGTTGTTGTTGTTGTGGTGGTTGTTGTGGTTATTGTTGTGGTTGAGGATGTGGGGTTGATGTTGTTGCTGTGGTTGTTGTTGTTGTGGTGGATGTTGTGGTTGTTGTTGTTGTTGTGGTGGATGTTGTGGTTGTTGTTGTTGTGGTGAATGTTGTGGTTGTTGTTGTGGTGGATGTTGTGGTTGTTTTTGCTGTGGTTGTTGTTGTTGTGGTGGATGTTGTGGTTGTTGTTGTTGTTGTGGTGGATGTTGTGGTTGTTGTTGTTGTTGTGGTGGATGTTGTGGTTGTTATGGTTGCAGTTGTTGTTGTTGTTATTGTTGTTGTTGTTGTGGTTGTTGTTGTTGTTGTGGTTGTTGTTGTTGTTGTTGTTGTTGATGTGGTTGTTGTTGTTGTTGTGGTTGTTGTTGTTGAAAGCCAACTTTGCCTTTCAGTGGTAACTTAAGCTTGCTGTTTGTACTGCTATCATATGACAGCCTCTCCCCATGCTCAACAATGGCTGATTGGTTTCTCTTGTCTTACTAACTTGGGGCATTTCATGCGGCACAATAACTGTGTGTATCTGTGGCTCTCTGTTTGTGTCAGTGGTTAGTACTTAATGCTTCTGCTTCTTTGGCTGTCATATGACTGCCTCTCCCCATTCTTAACAACAGCCCCAGCAGCAACCAGAGCCAGCACACAGCAAGCAGAGCCAGCAGACAGCAAGCAGAGCCAGCACACAGCAAGCAGAGCCAGCAGACAGCAACCAGAGCCAGCACACAGCAAGCAGAGCCAGCAGACAGCAACCAGAGCCAGCACACAGCAAGCAGAGCCAGCAGACAGCAAGCAGAGCCAGCACACAGCAACCAGAGCCAGCACACAGCAAGCAGAGCCAGCAGACAGAAAACAGAGCCAGCACAGAGCGAACAGAGCCAGCAGCAGGTAACCAGAGCCAGCAGACAGCAAGCAGAGCCAGCAGACAGAAAACAGAGCCAGCACACAGCAAGCAGAGCCATCAGACAGCAACCAGAGCCAGCAGACAGCAAGCAGAGCCAGCAGACACCAAGCAGAGTCAGCAGACAGCAAGCAGAGCCAGTAGACAGCAAGCAGAGCCAGCAGACAGCAAGCAGAGCCAGCAGACAGCAAGCAGAGCCAGCAGACACCAAGCAGAGCCAGCAGACAGCAAGCAGAGCCAGCAGACAGCAAGCAGAGCCAGCACACAGCAAGCAGAGCCAGCAAACAGCAAGCAGAGCCAGCACACAGCAACCAGAGCCAGCACACAGCAAGCAGAGCCAGCAGACAGAAGACAGAGCTAGCACAGAGCGAACAGAGCCAGCAGCAGGTAACCAGAGCCAGCAGACAGCAAGCAGAGCCAGCAGACAGAAAACAGAGCCAGCACAGAGCGAACAGAGCCAGCAGCAGGTAACCAGAGCCAACAGACACCAAGCAGAGCCAGCACACAGCAAGCAGAGCCAACAGACACCAAGCAGAGCCAACAGACACCAAGCAGAGCCAACAGACACCAAGCAGAGCCAACAGACACCAAGCAGAGCCAACAGACACCAAGCAGAGCCAACAGACACCAAGCAGAGCCAGCAGACACCAAGCAGAGCCAACAGACACCAAGCAGAGGCAACAGACACCAAGCAGAGCCAGCAGACACCAAGCAGAGCCAACAGACACCAAGCAGAGCCAGCACACAGCAAGCAGAGCCAGCAGCAGGCAACCAGAGCCAGCAGACAGCAAGCAGAGCCAGCACACAGCAAGCAGAGCCAACAGACAACACGCAGAGCCAGCAGAGCTAAAAGCCTATCCCCCCTTCGCATGTAACAATGAGCTACTCGCTATCTTGAACACAACTGTTGAAGCCGAGGATCTTCAGAAACATATCCAGGCCTGAGCACTAAGAAAACAGTCCTGCGATCCAGACAGACAGAGTCAGAGGGTGTTGGTCATGTGGTGTATTGAGGCCGTGCGATAGCATCCTGTCTCTGATACCTCTTCAACAAGTACCTGTATTAATCCTACAGCACAGCCTTTGCACAAACTACAGCCTGGGGTGGTCTAGTGGTTACTGGCGCTGCCTTCAGAACAGATACATGCCAGGTTTGAATCCCAACCCACACCCTTCTAATGCGTCCTCTCTACCTTCATTTCCCGTCTCTCTTCACTGCCTCTGGGCTGTTAGAACAGACATTGGACAATACATTATCCGTTATATGTACTGTATGTATCCCTTTAAAGACAAACATGATCAGTCAGTTACCTGGTGTTGAGGACTGGGGGAAGGGGCCTGGTCAGTTACCTGGTGTTGAGTACTGGGAGACAGAGCCTGGTGGTGAGTACTGGGGGAAGGGGCCTGGTCAGTTACCTGGTGTTGAGTACTGGGGGAAGGGGCCTGGTCAGTTACCTGGTGTTGAGTACTGGGAGACAGAGCCTGGTGTTGAGGACTGGGGGAAGGGGCCTGGTCAGTTACCTGGTGTTGAGTACTGGGAGACAGAGCCTGGTGGTGAGTACTGGGGGAAGGGTCCTGGTCAGTTACCTGGTGTTGAGTACTGGGGGAAGGGGCCTGGTCAGTTACCTGGTGTTGAGTACTGGGAGACAGAGCCTGGTGGTGAGTACTGGGGGAAGGGGCCTGGTCAGTTACCTGGTGTTGAGTACTGGGGGAAGGGGCCTGGTCAGTTACCTGGTGTTGAGTACTGGGAGACAGAGCCTGGTGTTGAGGACTGGGGGAAGGGGCCTGGTCAGTTACCTGGTGTTGAGTACTGGGAGACAGAGCCTGGTGGTGAGTACTGGGGGAAGGGTCCTGGTCAGTTACCTGGTGTTGAGTACTGGGGGAAGGGGCCTGGTCAGTTACCTGGTGTTGAGTACTGGGAGACAGAGCCTGGTGTTGAGTACTGGGGGAAGGGGCCTGGTCAGTTACCTGGTGTTGAGTACTGGGGGAAGGGGCCTGGTCAGTTGCCTGGTGTTGAGGACTGGGGGAAGGAGCCTGGTGTTGAGTACTGGGGGAAGGGGCCTGGTCAGTTACCTGGTGTTGAGTACTGGGGGAAGGGGCCTGGTCAGTTACCTGGTGTTGAGTACCGGGAGACGGAGCCTGGTGTTGAGTACCGGGAGAAGGAGCCTGGTGTTGAGTACCGGGAGAAGGGGCCTGGTCAGTTACCTGGTATTGAGAACCGAGAGAAGGGGCCTGGTCAGTTACCTGGTGTTGAGTACCTGGAGAAGGGGCCTGGTCAGTTACCTGGTGTTGAGTACTGGGAGAAGGGGCCTGGTCAGTTACCTGGTGTTGAGTACTGGGAGAAGGGGCTGGTCAGTTACCTGGTGTTGAGTACCGGGAGACGGAGCCTGGTGTTGAGTACCGGGAGAAGGGGTCTGGTCAGTTACCTGGTGTTGAGTACCTGGGAGAATGGGCCTGGTCAGTTACCTGGTGTTGAGTACCGGAAGAAGGGGCCTGGTCAGTTACCTGGTGTTGAGTACCGGGAGACGGAGCCTGGTGTTGAGTACTGGGAGAAGGGGCCTGGTCAATTACCTGGTGTTGAGTACCGGGAGAAGGGGCCTGGTCAGTTACCTGGTGTTGAGTACCGGGAGAAGTAGCCTGGTGTTGAGTACCGGGAGAAGGAGCCTGGTGTTGAGTACTGGGAGAAGGAGCCTGGTCAGTTACCTGGTGTTGAGTACCGAGAGAAGGAGCCTGGTGTTGAGTACCGGGAGAAGGAGCCTGGTCAGTTACCTGGTGTTGAGTACCGAGAGAAGGAGCCTGGTGTTGAGTACCGGGAGAAGGAGCCTGGTCAGTTACCTGGTGTTGAGTACCGGGAGACGAAGCCTGGTGTTGAGTACCGGGAGAAGGGGCCTGGTCAGTTACCTGGTGTTGAGTACCGGGAGAAGGGGCCTGGTCAGTTACCTGGTGTTGAGTACCGAGAGAAGGAGCCTGGTGTTGAGTACCGGGAGAAGGAGCCTGGTCAGTTACCTGGTGTTGAGTACCGAGAGAAGGAGCCTGGTGTTGAGTACCGGGAGAAGGGGCCTGTTCAGTTACCTGGTGTTGAGTACCGAGAGAAGGAGCCTGGTGTTGAGTCCTGGGAGAAGGAGCCTGGTCAGTTACCTGCTGTTGAGTACCGAGAGAAGGAGCCTGGTGTTGAGTACTGGGAGACGGAGCCTGGTGTTGAGTACTGGGAGAAGGGGCCTGGTCAATTACCTGGTGTTGAGTACTGGGGGAAGGGGCCTGGTCAGTTACCTGGTGTTGAGTACTGGGAGACAGAGCCTGGTGTTGAGGACTGGGGGAAGGGGCCTGGTCAGTTACCTGGTGTTGAGTACTGGGAGACAGAGCCTGGTGGTGAGTACTGGGGGAAGGGTCCTGGTCAGTTACCTGGTGTTGAGTACTGGGGGAAGGGGCCTGGTCAGTTACCTGGTGTTGAGTACTGGGAGACAGAGCCTGGTGGTGAGTACTGGGGGAAGGGGCCTGGTCAGTTACCTGGTGTTGAGTACTGGGGGAAGGGGCCTGGTCAGTTACCTGGTGTTGAGTACTGGGAGACAGAGCCTGGTGTTGAGGACTGGGGGAAGGGGCCTGGTCAGTTACCTGGTGTTGAGTACTGGGAGACAGAGCCTGGTGGTGAGTACTGGGGGAAGGGTCCTGGTCAGTTACCTGGTGTTGAGTACTGGGGGAAGGGGCCTGGTCAGTTACCTGGTGTTGAGTACTGGGAGACAGAGCCTGGTGTTGAGTACTGGGGGAAGGGGCCTGGTCAGTTACCTGGTGTTGAGTACTGGGGGAAGGGGCCTGGTCAGTTGCCTGGTGTTGAGGACTGGGGGAAGGAGCCTGGTGTTGAGTACTGGGGGAAGGGGCCTGGTCAGTTACCTGGTGTTGAGTACTGGGGGAAGGGGCCTGGTCAGTTACCTGGTGTTGAGTACCGGGAGACGGAGCCTGGTGTTGAGTACCGGGAGAAGGAGCCTGGTGTTGAGTACCGGGAGAAGGGGCCTGGTCAGTTACCTGGTATTGAGAACCGAGAGAAGGGGCCTGGTCAGTTACCTGGTGTTGAGTACCTGGAGAAGGGGCCTGGTCAGTTACCTGGTGTTGAGTACTGGGAGAAGGGGCCTGGTCAGTTACCTGGTGTTGAGTACTGGGAGAAGGGGCTGGTCAGTTACCTGGTGTTGAGTACCGGGAGACGGAGCCTGGTGTTGAGTACCGGGAGAAGGGGTCTGGTCAGTTACCTGGTGTTGAGTACCTGGGAGAATGGGCCTGGTCAGTTACCTGGTGTTGAGTACCGGAAGAAGGGGCCTGGTCAGTTACCTGGTGTTGAGTACCGGGAGACGGAGCCTGGTGTTGAGTACTGGGAGAAGGGGCCTGGTCAATTACCTGGTGTTGAGTACCGGGAGAAGGGGCCTGGTCAGTTACCTGGTGTTGAGTACCGGGAGAAGTAGCCTGGTGTTGAGTACCGGGAGAAGGAGCCTGGTGTTGAGTACTGGGAGAAGGAGCCTGGTCAGTTACCTGGTGTTGAGTACCGAGAGAAGGAGCCTGGTGTTGAGTACCGGGAGAAGGAGCCTGGTCAGTTACCTGGTGTTGAGTACCGAGAGAAGGAGCCTGGTGTTGAGTACCGGGAGAAGGAGCCTGGTCAGTTACCTGGTGTTGAGTACCGGGAGACGAAGCCTGGTGTTGAGTACCGGGAGAAGGGGCCTGGTCAGTTACCTGGTGTTGAGTACCGGGAGAAGGGGCCTGGTCAGTTACCTGGTGTTGAGTACCGAGAGAAGGAGCCTGGTGTTGAGTACCGGGAGAAGGAGCCTGGTCAGTTACCTGGTGTTGAGTACCGAGAGAAGGAGCCTGGTGTTGAGTACCGGGAGAAGGGGCCTGTTCAGTTACCTGGTGTTGAGTACCGAGAGAAGGAGCCTGGTGTTGAGTCCTGGGAGAAGGAGCCTGGTCAGTTACCTGCTGTTGAGTACCGAGAGAAGGAGCCTGGTGTTGAGTACTGGGAGAAGGAGCCTGGTCAGTTACCTGGTGTTGAGTACTGGGGGAAGGAGCCTGGTCAGTTACCTGGTGTTGAGTACTGGGGGAAGGAGCCTGGTCAGGAAGCCACCTCGTTCTGAGCCCCACAGGGTTAATGCTAGGTTTACTCCACTCCACTTTCTCCACCTCTCCCTCTGTATGTCAAGAAACAATAATAAACAACAATAACAACTTAATCAGAAGGTTGCGTGTTTATATCACGTCGGGGTCATGTCATTTTAGTGGCGGCAGGTACAGTAGCCTAGTGGTTAGAGGGGGCAGGTAGCTTAGTGGTTAGAGGGGGCAGGTAGTCTAGTGATTAGAGGAGGCAGGTAGCCTAGTGGTTAGAGGGGGCAGGTAGCCTAGTGGTTAGAGGGGGAGGCAGGTAGCCTAGTGGTTAGAGGGGGCAGGTAGCCTAGTGGTTAGAGGGGCAGGTAGCCTAGTGGTTAGGGGGGCAGGTAGCCTAGTGGTTAGAGGGGGCAGGTAGCCTAGTGGTTAGAGGGGGCAGGTAGCCTAGTGGTTAGAGGGGGCAGGTAGCCTAGTGGTTAGATGGGGCAGGTAGCCTAGTGGTTAGGGGGGCAGGTAGCCTAGTGGTTAGGGGGGCAGGTAGCCTACTGGTTAGAGGGGGCAGGTAGCCTAGTGGTTAGGGGGGCAGGTAGCCTAGTGGTTAGAGAGGGCAGGTAGCCTAGTGGTTAGAGGGGGCAGCTAGCCTAGTGGTTAGAGGGGGCAGGTAGCCTAGTGGTTAGAGGGGGCAGGTAGCCTAGTGGTTAGAGGGGGGGGCAGGTAGCCTAGTGGTTAGAGGGGGGGAGGCAGGTAGCTTAGTGGTTAGAGGGGGGGGGGGGGGGCAGGTAGCCTAGTGGTTAGAGTGGAGGGATGGCAGGTAGCCTAGTGGTTAGAGGGGGAGGCAGGTAGCTTAGTGGTTAGAGGGGGGAGGCAGGTAGTCTAGTGGTTAGAGTGGAGGGGGGGCAGGTAGCCTAGTGGTTAGAGGGGGGAGGCAGGTAGTCTAGTGGTTAGAGTGGAGGGATGGCAGGTAGCCTAGTGGTTAGAGGGGGGGGGGGGCAGGTAGTCTAGTGGTTAGAGTGAAGGGGAGGCAGGTAGTCTAGTGATTAGAGAGGGGAGGCAGGTAGCCTAGTGGTTAGAGCGTTGGACTAGTAACCGAAAGGTTGCTGGATTGAATCCCCTTGCTGACATGGTAAAAGTTTGTTATTCTGCCCCCTGAACAAGGCAGTTAACCCACTGTTCCCCGGTAGGCCGTCATTGTAAATACGAATTTGTTCTTAACTGACTTGCCTAGTTAAATAAAGGTTCAATAAAAATTTTTTTTTAAATAACTTGACACGTGTCACTGTGACTCATAAACACACCTTGAGATTCCTCTGCTGACATCATGATTAAAGGATGTTGACGTTTGAAGAGCGATGAGGTTAATCGTTCAACACCACCATCACCCTCTTCAGCGTCGAGTCATGAGAACATGGTTTCACACTCCCTGACGGATACCCTGACTGGCTGGATCTCAACTTACTGATGCTGTTACCACGGTGATAGGACGGTTAGGAAGTCATTGTAACAGGAAAACACACCAACCCAAAAAAATGGTTGTCACTAGTAACCACCGATGATGTACACTATAAACCCTGGGATTGCTGATGCTATGTATTGGCCAATGAGGGGCTTTGAAGCCACCTGTCGGCCATATTGGAGCTCCTCAGAAGAAGCTTCCCTTCATCGGAATGAATGGAATTCTACAGTATTTCATTGAAATGTTTAAAGGACAAAATTACATGTATTTATGTAATATAAGAACTTACCAAAAAAAGTATTATATTTTAATATATTATTTGATTTAGAATGTTTGTTTCGCTCACATGGTATAATTTAAAAGTATGTATTAAAACCTCCTGAAAGTGTAAGCCTGGGGAGGGGGCGGCAAATGTTGAATTTGGCCTTTATCTACCGTAGCCCATAGAAACACATTGAATAACACATTCATCAATGACAAAAAAAAAAATATATAAATACATTTAGGAGATATAACAAAACTCAGGAAATAATATTTATATATTTGGAAATATTTACCCCTTTGTTTTTTTGTTGGCACAAAACTACCTCCATACTTCATTCATTTTTTAAACTGGTACCAGAATACCTTCAGACGAGACCCGTGTTTAAACCGGTACCAGATTACCTTCAGACGAGGCCCGTGTTTAAACCGGTACCAGATTACCTTCAGACGAGACCCGTGTTTAAACCGGTACCAGATTACCTTCAGACGAGACCCGTGTTTAAACCGGTACCAGAATACCTTCAGACAAGACCCGTGTTTAAACCGGTACCAGAATACCTTCAGACGAGACCCGTGTTTAAACCGGTACCAGATTACCTTCAGACGAGGCCCGTGTTTAAACCGGTACCAGATTACCTTCAGACGAGACCCGTGTTTAAACCGGTACCAGATTACCTTCAGACGAGGCCCGTGTTTAAACCGGGACCAGATTACCTTCAGACGAGACCCATGTTTAAATCGGTACCAGATTACCTTCAGACGAGGCCCGTGTTTAAACCGGTACCAGATTACCTTCAGACGAGGCCCGTGTTTAAACCGGTACCAGATTACCTTCAGACGAGACCCGTGTTTAAACCGGTACCAGATTACCTTCAGACGAGACCCGTGTTTAAACCGGTACCAGATTAACTTCAGACGAGACCCGTGTTTAAACCAGTACCAGATTACCTTCAGACGAGGCCCGTGTTTAAACCGGTACCAGATTACCTTCAGACGAGGCCCGTGTTTAAACCGGTACCAGATTACCTTCAGACGAGACCCGTGTTTAAACCGGTACCAGATTACCTTCAGACGAGACCCGTGTTTAAACCGGTACCAGATTATCTTCAGACGAGGCCCGTGTTTAAACCGGTACCAGATTACCTTCAGACGAGACCCGTGTTTAAACCGGTACCTCCAGACGAGACCCGTGTTTATACCGGTACTAGATTACCTTCAGACAAGACCCGTGTTTAAACCGGTACCAGATTACCTTCAGACGAGACCCGTGTTTAAACCAGTACCAGATTACCTTCAGACAAGACCCGTGTTTAAACCGGTACCAGATTACCTTCAGACGAGGCCCGTGGCACTGGTGGAGGTCGTAGAACAAAACGGAGAACACCATCGTGTTTGAGAGAGTCTCCCCTTTCCATTAGTGGAGTCAAAACTGTACTCACTACAGATGTTTTCGTGAGAAGACCGATTTTCAGGGATGTCTCCTGATCTGACAAACAGCGCTGTGGCTCTGTCACTTTCCACCACAGACTGCGGAAGGCCGACATCAGGAGGATGCAGTGGATTGAGATGCAGACCATATAATAAAACAGACACCTCTAGCTTGCAATCGATATGCCCAAACCAGGGAGGGAGGGCGAGAGGGAGGGAAAGGGGGGAGAGAGGGAGAGATCGAGAGGGAGAGGGGGGAGCTAGAGAGAGAGAGGGTGGAGGGAGAGAGAGAGACAGAGAGAAAGAGAGAGAGAGAGAGAGAGAGAAAGAGAGAGAGACAGAGAGACAGAGAGAGAGAGGGAGAGAGAGAGAGAGAGAGAGAGGGAGAGAGAGATAAAGAGAGAGAGACAGACAGAGAGAGAGAGACAGAGAGAGAGAGAGAGAGACACAGAGAGAGACAGAGAGAGAGAGACAGAGACAGACAGAGAGAGAGAGACAGACAGAGAGAGAGAGACAGAGAGAGAGAGAGAGAGAGAGAGAGAGAGAGAGAGAGAAACAGAGAGAGACAGACAGAGAGAGAGAAACAGAGAGAGACAGAGAGAGAGAGAAGTACACAGACTAAACTTCTCGATCAAATAGTAAAACAGTCACTTTTGCAGGTGGGTGAAATGAGCCAATGATCTCAACACATCACAACCCAGCTGGTGGATTGTATCACTGATGACCATTCAACAAAAACAGCTGCTTCTGTTCACAGTAAACTGGGTTTTTGTTCTGAAGAATCAATTATATTAGTAAAACACAAGGTCTGACAATTATTCACATCACACAATGGTGAACATTGTTTCTATTGATACACCCTGGAGTTGTCTTCATGACCCATGATGTGTCTCTCACACACAGGGTGATGTGTCTCTCACACGAGATGTCTTCGTGATGCGGGGTGATGTGTCTCTCTCACACGAGATGTCTTCGTGATGCGGGGTGATGTGTCTCTCTCAGACAAGATGTCTTCATGATGCAGGGTGATGTGTCTCTCTCACATGAGATGTCTTCGTGACGCAGGGTGTCTCTCTCACACGAGATGTCTTCATGAAGCAGGGTGATGCGTCTCTCTCACATGAGATGTCTTCGTGATGCAGGGTGATGTGTCTCTCTCACATGAGATGTCTTCGTGACGCAGGGTCTCTCTCACACGAGATGTCTTCATGATGCAGGGTGATGTGTCTCTCTCACATGAGATGTCTTCATGATGCAGGTTGATGTGTCTCCCTCACACAAGATGTCTTCATGATGCAGGGTGATGTGTCTCCCTCACACGAGATGTCTTCATGATGCAGGGTGATGTGTCTCCCTCACACAAGATGTCTTCATGATGCAGGGTGATGTGTCTCCCTCACACGAGATGTCTTCATGATGCAGGGTGATGTGTCTCTCTCACATGAGATGTCTTCATGATGCAGGTTGATGTGTCTCCCTCACACAAGATGTCTTCATGATGCAGGGTGATATGTCTCTCTCCCACAAGATGTCTTCATGATGCAGGGTGATGTGTCTCTCTCACATGAGATGTCTTCGTGACGCAGGGTCTCCCTCACACAAGATGTCTTCATGATGCAGGGTGATGTGTCTCCCTCACACAAGATGTCTTCATGATGCAGGGTGATGTGTCTCTCTCACATGATACGGCGAAGTCAAGGTTATAACTCGACCCTTACCTATTATCTTCCATGGGACTGTCTCATATGTGTAATGGTGAACCACACTCTGTGTGTGTGTGTGTGTGTGTGTGTGTGTGTGTGTGTGTGTAGGGTTGCAGAATGACGGTAAATATTCCAACATTCCCAGATTAGCAAGGACAACACATCACAACCCAGCTGGTGGATTGTATCACTGATGACCATTCAACAAAAACAGCTGCTTCTGTTCACAGTAAACTGGGTTTTTGTTCTGAAGAATCAATTATATTAGTAAAACACAAGGTCTGACAATTATTCACATCACACAATGGTGAACATTGTTTCTATTGATACACCCTGGAGTTGTCTTCATGACCCATGATGTGTCTCTCACACACAGGGTGATGTGTCTCTCACACGAGATGTCTTCGTGATGCGGGGTGATGTGTCTCTCTCACACGAGATGTCTTCGTGATGCGGGGTGATGTGTCTCTCTCAGACAAGATGTCTTCATGATGCAGGGTGATGTGTCTCTCTCGCATGAGATGTCTTCGTGACGCAGGGTGTCTCTCTCACACGAGATGTCTTCATGAAGCAGGGTGATGCGTCTCTCTCACATGAGATGTCTTCGTGATGCAGGGTGATGTGTCTCTCTCACATGAGATGTCTTCGTGACGCAGGGTCTCTCTCACACGAGATGTCTTCATGATGCAGGGTGATGTGTCTCTCTCACATGAGATGTCTTCATGATGCAGGTTGATGTGTCTCCCTCACACAAGATGTCTTCATGATGCAGGGTGATGTGTCTCCCTCACACGAGATGTCTTCATGATGCAGGGTGATGTGTCTCCCTCACACAAGATGTCTTCATGATGCAGGGTGATGTGTCTCCCTCACACGAGATGTCTTCATGATGCAGGGTGATGTGTCTCTCTCACATGAGATGTCTTCATGATGCAGGTTGATGTGTCTCCCTCACACAAGATGTCTTCATGATGCAGGGTGATGTGTCTCTCTCCCACAAGATGTCTTCATGATGCAGGGTGATGTGTCTCTCTCACATGCGATGTCTTCGTGACGCAGGGTCTCCCTCACACAAGATGTCTTCATGATGCAGGGTGATGTGTCTCCCTCACACAAGATGTCTTCATGATGCAGGGTGATGTGTCTCTCTCACATGATACGGCGAAGTCAAGGTTATAACTCGACCCTTACCTATTATCTTCCATGGGACTGTCTCATATGGGCGGCAGGGTAGCCTAGTGGTTAGAGCGTTGGACTAGTAACCGGAAGGTTGCGAGTTCAAATCCCCGAGCTGACAAGGTACGAATCTGTCGTTCTGCCCCTGAACAGGCAGTTAACCCACTGTTCCCAGGCCGTCATTGAAAATAAGAATTTGTTCTTAACTGACTTGCCTGGTTAAATAAAGGTAAAATAAAATAAAAAATAAATGTGTAATGGTGAACCACACTCTGTGTGTGTGTGTGTGTGTGTGTGTGTGTGTGTGTGTGTGTGTGTGTAGGGTTGCAGAATGATGGTAAATATTCCAACATTAGCAAGGACAACCCAGCTGTTATGAGCGTGGGTGAAGACTTTGACTATACATACCTACTACAGGTTTGATCACGTTTCCCCTGACAGGATTCTTCCGGAAGGTAGGGGTAATGGCCGGTTTAAGTCTCACCTGTAAAAAAAAGAAAATTATCACAACAAATATGGAATTTGATCGGAGGTCAAAACAAATGACATCATCTGTAAGACACCCTTTAGTTCTTTATAGTTTTATTGCCCCCTAGTATCAGTCTACCCATTACATCATCATGAGGATCACATGAAACAACCAATGAGGACGTGTATCCACCACCACTACAAGGTGCATCTGTGTAATGGGGAGTTGTGAGCGACAAACCATAACGTTTTAAGCTACACAGACAGACTGGCCGTCAGGCAGGTCTGGAAAATGCCAGATGAGGTGGTCCATTTTTAGCCCAGTGTGCCGGTGTTTTAGCGCAGAACGATCATTATCTGGCTGATAATGGGAACCTCAAGTTAAAAAGGGGGCCGGTGTGGGGACCTCAAAGAAAACAATGTGCCAGTGTGTTAGAAACACCCAGGCCGATTTCAGATCCTAGTCCGTCCACCCAGGCCGATTTCAGATTCTAGTCCGTCCCTATCTAGCGACATAGCTATAGCTAGCATAATTACATTATTTTAGATCCTAGTCCATCCCTAGCTAGCTACATCGCTATAGCTAGCATAATTAGATTATTTCAGATCCTAGTCTGTCCCTAGCTAGCTACAGTATATAGCTATAGCTAGCATAGTTACATTATTTCAGATCCTAGTCCGTCCTTAGCTAGTTATATCGCTATAGCTCGCATAATTTGATTATTTCAGATCCTAGTCTGTCCCTAGCTAGCTACATAGCTATAGCTAGCATAATTACATTATTTTAGATCCTAGTCCTTCCCTAGCTAGCTACATAGCTATAGCTAGCATAATTCCATTATTTTAGATCCTAGTCCGTCCCTATCTAGCGACATAGCTATAGCTAGCATAATTACATTATTTTAGATCCTAGTCCTTCCCTAGCTAGCGACATAGCTATAGCTAGCATAATTACATTATTTAGATCCTGGTCCTTCCCTAGCTAGCTACATCGATATAGCTAGCATAATTACATTATTTTAGATCCTAGTCCATCCCTAGCTAGCTACAGTATATAGCTATAGCTAGCATAGTTACATTATTTCAGATCCTAGTCCGTCCTTAGCTAGTTATATCGCTATAGCTCACATAATTTAATTATTTCAGATCCTAGTCTGTCCCTAGCTAGCTACATAGCTATAGCTAGCATAATTAGATTATTTCAGATCTTAGTCTGTACCTAGCTAGCTACAGTATATAGCTATAGCTAGCATAATTAGATTATTTCAGATCCTAGTCTGTCCCTAGCTAGCTACATAGCTATAGCTAGCATAATTAGATTATTTCAGATCCTAGTCTGTCCCTAGCTAGCTACATAGCTATAGCTAGCATAATTAGATTATTTCAGATCCTAGTCTGTCCCTAGCTAGCTACATAGCTATAGCTAGCATAATTAGATTATTTCAGATCCTAGTCTGTCCCTAGCTAGCTACATAGCTATAGCTAGCATAATTAGATTATTTCAGATCCTAGTCTGTACCTAGCTAGCTACATAGCTATAGTTAGCATAATTAGATTATTTCAGACCCTAGTCCGTCCCTAGCTAACTACAGTATACAGTATATAGCTCTAACTAGAATAATTAGATTATTTCAGATCCTAGTCTGTACCTAGCTAGCTACATAGCTATAGTTAGCATAATTACATTATTTCAGATCCTAGTCCATCCCTAGCTAGCTACAGTATACAGTATATAGCTCTAACTAGCATAATTAGATTATTTCAGATCCTAGTCCATCCCTAGCTAGCTACAGTACATAGCTCTAACTAGCATAACCAGCTACAGTATACGGTACATAGCTCTAACTAGCGTAATTAGATTATTTCAGATCCTAGTCCATCCCTAGCTAGCTACAGTATATAGCTCTAACTAGCATAACCAGCTACAGTATACGGTACATAGCTCTAACTAGCGTAATTCCATTGGGAAAACAACACCCCAGACTTTGCCCTACGACACACAGGCGTCCAGTGGTGCATTAAGCTCTTTTACTGGCTGTGCCAATATCACACCGCACATAAACCTTTTGAGAGACAATTCCTGCTGAGTTAGTTGTTTTCAGACGATGCCAAAGCAACTCTCTCTCCCTGTACTGAACATCTGAGACTGGACTGCTAAAGTCTGTCTCTCTCTCTCTCTCTCTCTTTTCTGTTTGTCTCTCTCTCTCTCTCTGTCTCGGTCGCCCTGGCACCTGGCACCTGGCAGCGTACACCATATACCACACAAGCCAGCCAATCACGCGTTACTCTAAGTGTTAGGAGAGGTAAATCAGGTTACCCTCTAAGTCTGGCTCAGACACCTTAACCTCTGTCTGTCTGAACGTCTGGCTCCTATAGTATTGGTTCACAGCGTGCTTCTGCTTTCTCTTTTGGGGTCCAAGCCGCGTTACTGTAAAGAACTTAGTGCCAACCATTCCTTTCACAACACAGCCCTGTTCTGCTACTTCCTACTTCCTGCTTCCTACTTCCTGCTACTTGTTCTTGTTCTTTTGCTGCTGCAGCATCACAGTGTCCAATAAGCTCATGTGGGCGGAGCATCCTGAAGATGCAAGTCACTATAATAATACAATTCATCTAGAATAAATGACGTACACAAAGCTAACAACAAGGCTGTAAAGAAATACACACAAAGCTAACAACGAGGCTGTAAAGAAATACACACAAAGCTAACAACGAGGCTGTAAAGAAACACACACAATGCTAACAACGAGGCTGTAAAGAAATACACACAAAGCAAACAACGAGGCTGTAAAGAAATACACACAAAGCTAACAACAAGGCTGTAAAGAAATACACACAAAGCTAACAACGAGGCTGTAAAGAAATACACACAAAGCTAACAACGAGGCTGTAAAGAAATACACACAAAGCTAACAACGAGGCTGTAAAGAAATACACACAAAGCTAACAACGAGGCTGTAAAGAAATACACACAAAGCTAACAACGAGGCTGTAAAGAAATACACACAAAGCTAACAACGAGGCTGTAAAGAAACACACCCAATGCTAACAACGAGGCTCTAAAGAAATACACACAAAGCTAACAACGAGGCTGTAAAGAAACACACACAAAGCTAACAACGAGGCTGTAAAGAAACACACGCTCTAAATGGATTGAAACACCCTCCTGTTGGTTATCACTCCAACCCTGTTCCTGGAGAGCTACCGTCCTGTATGTTTACACTCCAACCCTGTTCCTGGAGAGCTACCGTCCTGTATGTTTACACTCCAACCCTGTTCCTGGAGAGCTACCGTCCTGTATGTTTACACTCCAACCCTAATCTAGCACATCTGATTCTAATAATTAGCTGGTTGATTAGCTGAACCAGGATAGTTACCACACTACAGGAGTGTAGCTCTCCAGGAACAGAACAGCCCTGTTTGCAGCATGTCTTACCTGTCTGGCTACATTGACCTGAAGGTGTGGATGTCTGGGTCCAGGGCCTGGAGCATCCCTCAACAGGGCCCTTCTCTGGATGGGCAGCCAGCCCACTCTCACCGGAGTCAGAGAGCTGAGTTTAGCCTCCTCCTTCCCTGGAACCTGCTTGATTATAGCCCTTTCCCAGCTACCGTTGTAGTCCTGGGCAGAGGACAATCCTGCCCTGAGGGACTCCTGGCTGCCCAGGGAACTGTCACACGGGCTGGGAGTCCCACAGGGGGAGAGGTCCCTGTCCCGGCTGCAGAGAGATGGGGACGAGGGGAGGCCCTGGTAGTGGTGACGCAGGCCAGAGCCAACGGGTTCCTTGTGAAGGGTTGGCATCGACGCTGTCCCGTCGTAGAAAGGGGCCTGCACTTGATCTCTCTGCGCTCGGTCAGGGTTTCCGAAATATCTCCCGTTCTCCATCCTCTCCAGCTCCTGTAACCACCTGTCTAGATTCTGGCTACCTCCCTCGATGGCGCTCTGCGGGCGAGGGGTACGACCCAAATGAACCTTCGGATGGGGCTCAACCTCTGGGCTGTCAGTGGGGCTTCCTTCAAAATAGTCCCCACTCTGCATCTTCTCCAACTCATACAGCCACTCGTTCATCTGACGTCTTCCCTCGATGGCGCTGTGCGGCCGAGGGGTACGAGCAGTGGTATGTTGAGGGAGAGATGGAGGCACAAGCTCTACCTTGGACACTTGGCCAGGACTGCTAACTGGGCTTCCTCCTTTAAAATAGGTCTGACACTGCACTTGGTCAGGACTGCTAACTGGGCTTCCTCCTTTAAAATAGGTCTGACACTGCACTCTCTCCAACTCCTGCAAACACCTGTCTAGATTCTGGCTGTGGCTCCCTCCATCTCTGGCGCTCTGTTGCCGAGGAGGGTTACATCCCGGAAGACCGGTATGTCGGGGCACCACCTCCACTTCAGACATGAGTCCGTCCCAATAGGACGGTTCCCATGATCTTCTCCAGCCCGGATCCTGGCCCCTACGGGCCCCCGGGTGGGCAGATGGCCCACGAAGATTCATCTCTCTGGGGCTAAGGTAACCAACAGCTCCCCGTCTCCGGTTTCAGACCCCTGGTTTTGGATAAAGCTCCTTCTTTACATCAGCTATTAACGAGAAGGACCCTCTGGCTGGCCCGGGTTACCAGGCATGGCAGAAATATCTGGCCAGGAATCAGGGGCTACACGGCGGCAGGCAGTAGATTCAGATTATTATTAAGGAGCTGTTGGATATCTGGAAGCAAAAGAACCATCATAATGTATTATTGATTAGGAAGCTCAGAGGAACAGACCTGCAGTGGAAATCAACAGCTTCCCGGCTGTGTTAACCACATCATCATCTTAATATAAAATAATGACACAAACAGAGATACTACATACTGATGTTTACCAGAAGATCCTGGGAGTTTAAGAGTTACTATAGAAACAGAAAAGGAAAAGGTTCAAATCTAAAACGAATAAACATTTTTTTTTAAATATATGTAAATCCAACGACTCATCCATCCGTATCATCCATCCATGGTTTAAATCAACTCAGATGATATTGGTCACATACACATGGTTAGCAGATGTTATTGGTCACATACACATGGTTAGCAGATGTTATTGGTCACATACACATGGTTAGCAGATGTTATTGGTCACATACACATGGTTAGCAGATGTTATTGGTCACATACACATGGTTAGCAGATGTTATTGGTCACATACACATGGTTAGCAGATGTTATTGGTCACATACACATGGTTAGCAGATGTTATTGGTCACATACACATGGTTAGCAGATGTTATTGGTCACATACACATGGTTAGCAGATGTTATTGGTCACATACACATGGTTAGCAGATGTTATTGGTCACATACACATGGTTAGCAGATGTTATTGGTCACATACACATGGTTAGCAGATGTTATTGGTCACATACACATGGTTAGCAGATGTTATTGGTCACATACACATGGTTAGCAGATGTTATTGGTCACATACACATGGTTAGCAGATGTTATTGGTCACATATACATGGTTAGCAGATGTTATTGGTCACATACACATGGTTAGCAGATGTTAATGCGAGTGTAGCGAAATGCTTGTGCTTCTAGTTCCGACAATGCAGTAATAACCAACGAGTAATCTAACCTAACGATTCCACAACTACTACCTTAAACACACAAGTGTAAAGGGATGAAGACTGTGTACGGTTTACATCCGTATCATCCATCCAGGGTGTTATTCATCCATCCAGGGTATTATTCATCCATCCAGGGTGTTATTCATCCATCCAGGGTATTATTCATCCATCCAGGGTATTATTCATCCATCCAGGGTATTATTTATCCATCCAGGGTGTTATTCATCCATCCAGGGTATTATTCATCCATCCAGGGTGTTATTCATCCATCCAGGGTGTTATTCATCCACCCAGGGTATTATTCATCCATCCAGGGTGTTATTCATCCATCCAGGGTGTTATTCATCCATCCAGGGTGTTATTCATCCATCCAGGGTGTTATTCATCCATCCATCTATTCCAAATTTCCCTTGTTGTTTATACTTTTTTGGTCAATCCATTTCTCTGTCAGGCAGTCAGGCACGGAGATGGCTCTCCCTGTGGGATGTTTCATAAACAAACAAAAGAGTTACAGAGCAGAGAGCCAGGGAGGGAGGGAGGGAGGGAGGGAGGGAGGGAGGGAGGGATGGGAGGGAGGGAGGGAGGGAGGGAGGGATGGGAGGGATGGGAGGGAGGGAGGGAGGGAGGGATGGGAGGGATGGGAGGGAGGGAGGGAGGGAGGGAGGGAGGGAGGGAGGGAGGGGAGGGAGGGAGGGAGGGAGGGAGGGAGGGAGGGAGGGAGGGAGGGAGGGAGGGAGGGAGGGGAGGGAGGGAGGGAGGGAGGGAGGGAGGGATGGAGGGAGGGAGGGAGGGAGGGAGGGAGGGAGGGAGGGAGGGATGGGAGGGATGGGAGGGAGGGAGGGAGGGAGGGAGGGAGGGAGGGAGGGAGGGAGGGAGGGAGGGAGGGAGGGGAGGGAGGGGAGGGAGGGAGGGAGGTAGGGAGGGAGGGATGGGAGGGAGGGAGGGAGGGAGGGAGGGAGGGAGGGAGGGAGGGAGGGAGGGAGGGAGGGGAGGGAGGGGAGGGAGGGAGGGAGGGAGGGAGGGATGGGAGGGAGGGATGGGAGGGAGGGAGGGAGGGAGGGAGGGAGGGATGGGAGGGAGGGAGGGAGGGAGGGAGGGATGGGAGGGAGGGAGGGAGGGAGGGAGGGAGGGAGGGAGGGAGGGAGGGGAGGGAGGGGAGGGAGGGGAGGGAGGGAGGGAGGGAGGGAGGGATGGGAGGGAGGGAGGGAGGGAGGGAGGGAGGGAGGGATGGGAGGGAGGGAGGGAGGGAGGGAGGGATGGGAGGGAGGGAGGGAGGGAGGGAGGGAGGGAGGGAGGGAGGGAGGGAGGGAGGGAGGGAGGGAGGGAGGGAGGGAGGGATGGGAGGGAGGGAGGGAGGGAGGGAGGGAGAAGACAGAGAGGCCTCTCCATGCCATCTCTACCCCACTGAAACAAAGAGGTTTACTTGATAGCTACCTACACAAATAGCTAGCTAGAACAAAGTGTTAATAAGATATTAATTTAAAAAAGATTAAAAGCAATCTTAATCAATGGCATCAGCACCCAGTTGTTGGGGGTTAATTGCAATGCTCAAGGGCACAACGGGAAATTTTACCACCTTGCCGGCTCGTGGATTCAAACCAGCATCCTTTTGGTTACTGCCCAACACTGTTCAGCGCTAGGCTACCTGCCTCGCAAACTCACCCCAGTTAATCAATAACTTAGCAAACTCACCCAGTTAATCAATAACTTAGCAAACTCACCCCAGTTAATCAATAACTTAGCAAACTCACCCAGTTAATCAATAACTTAGCAAACTCACCCAGTTAATCAATAACTTAGCAAACTCACCCAGTTAATCAATAACTTAGCAAACTCACCCAGTTAATCAATAACTTAGCAAACTCACCCAGTTAATCAATAACTTAGCAAACTCACCCTAGTTAATTAATAACTTAGCAAACTCACCCAGTTAACCAATAACTTAGCAAACTCACCCAGTTAACCAATAACTTAGCAAACTCACCCCAGTTAATCAATAACTTAGCAAACTAAGGGAGGGGAGGGAGGGAGGGAGGGAGGGAGGGAGGGAGGGAGGGAGGGAGGGATGGGAGGGAGGGATGGGAGGGAGGGAGGGAGGGAGGGATGGGAGGGAGGGAGGGAGGGAGGGATGGGAGGGAGGGAGGGAGGGAGGGAGGGAGGGAGGGAGGGAGGGAGGGAGGGGAGGGAGGGGAGGGAGGGAGGGAGGGAGGGAGGGAGGGAGGGAGGGAGGGAGGGAGGGATGGGAGGGAGGGAGGGAGGGATGGGAGGGAGGGAGGGAGGGAGGGAGGGAGGGATGGGAGGGAGGGATGGGAGGG
>NC_143044.1:59967500-59995000 GCF_057628025.1 Oncorhynchus mykiss | reverse complement strand
TCAGGGTTTATCTGTGATCAACATTCCACCACTCCTAACATTCTAAACATCAGGGTTTATCTGTGATCAACATTCCACCACTCCTAACATTCTAAACATCAGGGTTTATCTGTGATCAACATTCCACCACTCCTAACATTCTAAACATCAGGGTTTATCTGTGATCAACATTCCACCACTACAAACATTCTAAACATCAGGGTTTATCTGTGATCAACATTCCACCACTCCAAACATTCTAAACATCAGGGTTTATCTGTGATCAACATCCCACCACTCCTAACATTCTAAACATCAGGGTTTATCTGTGATCATCATTCCACCACTCCTAACATTCTAAACATCAGGGTTTATCTGTGATCAACATTCCAACACTCCTAACATTCTAAACATCAGGGTTTATCTGTGATCAACATTCCTCCCCTCCTAACATTCTAAACATCAGGGTTTAACTGTGATCAACATTCCATCACTCCAAACATTCTAAACATCAGGGTTTATCTGTGATCAACATTCCACCACTCCTAACATTCTAAACATCAGGGTTTATCTGCTCATTATTAGGAGGGTTTGGAGCAAGGGACACAGACAAGGGGACAGGAGGGGGGCGAGAGATGGGTGGGAAGAGAGAGAGGGGGGAGGAGGGGTGGGGAGAGACATTCTATGCCATCGAAAGGAACATAAAATTTGATATAATAATTTGAATCTGGCTAAAAATACTTGAATCAGTTATAGAACCCATTGCCCTTTATGGTTGTGAGGTCTGGGGTCCGCTCACCAACCAATAATTCACAAAATGGGACAAACACCAAATCGAGACTGCATGCAGAATTCTGATAAAATATCCTCCGTGTACAACGTAGACCACCAAATAATGCATGCAGAGCAGAATTAGGCCGATAACTACTAATTATCAAAATCCAGAAAAGAGCTGTTAAATTCTACAACCACCTAAAAGGAAGCGATTCCCAAACCTTCCATAACAAAGCCATCACCTACAGAGAGATGAACCTGGAGAAGAGTCCCCTAAGCAAGCTGGTCCTGGGGCTCTGTTCACAAACACAAACAGACCCCACAGAGCCTCAGGACAGCAACATAATTAGACCCAAACAAATCATGAGAAAACAGAAAGATAATTACTTGTCACATTGGAAAGAATTAACAAAAACCCAGAGCAAACTAGAATGCTATTTGGCCCTACACAGAGAGTACACAGCGGCAGAGTACCTGACCACTGTGACTGACCCAAACTTAAGGAAATCTTTGACTATGTACAGACCCAATTGTGAGAACCTCCCATATCTACTGGGTGAAATTCCACAGTGTGACATCACAGCAGCAAGATGTGTGACCTGTTGCCACAAGAAAAGGTACTTTAACTATTTGCACATTACTACAACACTGTATATATACATAATACGACATTTGAAATGTCTTTATTCTTTGGGAACTTGTGTGAGTGTAATATTTACTGTTCACTTTTTATTGTTTATTTCACTTTTGATTATCCATTTCACTTGCTTTGGCAACGTAAACATGTCTTCCCATGCCAGTAAAGCCCCTTGAATTGAATTTAAAGAGAGAGAGAGAGAAGGGAAGGGGGAGAGAGAGAGAGAGAGAGAGAGACAGAGACAGAGAGTAAGAGAGAGAGAGAGAGAGAGAGTAAGAAGAGAGAGAGAGTAAGAAGAGAGAGAGAGAGAGAGTAAGAGAGAGAGAGAGAGAGGGAGAGTAAGAGAGAGAGAGAGAGTAAGAGAGAGTGAGAGAGAGATAGAGAGAGAGAGAGAGAGAGAGAGAAAGAGAGAGATAGAGAGAGAGAGAGAGAGAGAGAGAGAGAGAGTAAGAGAGAGAGTAAGAGAGAGAGAGTAAGAGAGAGAGAGAGAGTGTAAGAGAGAGGGAGAGAGAGAGAGAGCGAGAGAGAGAGCAAGAGAGAGAGAGAGAGAGACAGAGAGGAACACCTTGCTGATATTGAAATGTACCTTTGAGAAGGTGATTTATTCACAGAAAAGGGCAATCAGAAACGTTATAGGCTTATCTCACTGGTAGTCTATATTCC
Organism: Oncorhynchus mykiss; assembly: GCF_057628025.1. Taxonomy (NCBI): domain Eukaryota; kingdom Metazoa; phylum Chordata; class Actinopteri; order Salmoniformes; family Salmonidae; genus Oncorhynchus; species Oncorhynchus mykiss. The sequence goes on along the minus strand of NC_143044.1, from coordinate 59,992,947 downwards.
CATTTGAAAAGAAGGAAAGAAAGAAAGAAAGAAAGAACAGTTTTCGGGTGTTCCCGTTGGGATCTGTCTTAATCTGCTGGTTTAAAATGTCATGTAGGCCTAGGCTTATCAACAGTCTGGGCTCTCTGAGGTGGTTGCAGACACGCATAGAGAATGAACATGGTGGGAAAGACTAGAATCAGTTGACCTTGAACTATGAAGATCAGCCAGGATACATGGGAGCTACACTTTGGCGTCCAGCTACTCTGAACGCAATTCCTTTTTGTGTCTGTTTTTCCCCTTTACCTTCACGGGGTGGCAGGGTAGCCTAGTGGTTAGAGCATTGGACTAGTAACCGGAAGGTTGCAAGTTCAAACCCCTGAGCTGACAAAGTACAAATCTGTTGTTCTGCCCCTGAACAGTTCCTAGGCTGTCATTGAAAATAAGAATTTGTTCTTAACTGATGTGCCTAGTTAAATAAAATATATAAATGTGCTTTTTCTCCTCCAATAATTCCACACTCACTGACAAAAACATTCCTGTCCATATATAACCATTTGTTTATCTGTCTGTATTCTTGTGGTAAATGATCCTACCCCATAAGGACATCACAATACCCCATAATGACATCACAATACCCCATAATGACATCACAAGAGACCCCATAGAGACAACCCAAGGCCCGTTTTGTTTTCAGCGTTTTATCGGCATTTGTTACAGGTTTAGGTCTATACGTTTCTGGCTCACTTACAACTCAGCGGGAAACACGAAAACACACATCGTATTTAGTTGTTTAGGTCCTCAGTCTAATAAACCTTTTCAAATTCAAGGTAACTTCCTGGTTCTGATCAACTGTTTTCCCACGCTCTGCTAAACGGCGTCCTCGCCTACAGGTGTGTATGAGTCCACTTTTGTTATTAGACCAGATGGTAATGTCAAGGGAGAGAGAGATAGTACAGAACCTTGTGTATGTAATGCAGTCTGCTTCACGGTCTGGAACAGACAGGGTGTAACGCACTTTTTAAAAAATATAGATATTTATTTTATTTAACCTTCATTTAAGATGGCGGCGGTGCCATGCCACTTAAGATTTAACTGTGCAGTGGTCTTGTAGGCTTAAAGTTGAAAGTTTAGTCAATTTCCTTTTTAAAGTTTTGTGTAGGCTATTGGTTTTTTTAACGTTTTTTAAAATAATTTATTTTACTGCAAAAGAACCATTTTGAATGATCATCTAGTGAAAAATATACTGGATACTGAAAGCGATATATTGCTAAATATTATAAGCACTGTCTCCCTATACAGTACGGGTTAAGCATTCTAGAACACCTACTCATTCCAGGGTTCTAGAACACCTACTCATTCCAGGGTTCTAGAACACCTACTCATTCCAGGGTTCTAGAACACCTACTCATTCCAGGGTTCTAGAACACCTACTCATTCAAGGGTTTTTCTTTATTTTTACTCTTTTCTAAATTGTAAAATAATAGTGAAGACATCAAAAACTATGAAATAACACATATGGAATAATGTAGTAAACAAAAAAGTGTTAAACACATCAAAATATAAAATATAAACCCACAAATGCTGATGCATCAGATACTCAACTCGTCTAAAGAAGGCCAGTTTTATTGCTTCTTTAATCAGCACAACAGTTTTCAGCTGTGCTAACATAATTGCAAAATGGTTTTCTAATGATCAATTACCCTTTTAAAATGATAAACTTGGATTAGCTGACACAACGTGCCATTGGAACACAGGAGTGGTGGTTGTTGAAAATGGGCCTCTGTACGCCTATGTAGATATTCCATAAAAAATCTGCCGTTTCCAGCTACAATAGTCATTTACAACATTAACAATGTCTACACTGTATTTCTGATCAATTTGATGTTATTTTAATGGACAAAAATGTGCTTTTCTTTCAAAAACAAGGACATTTCTAAGTGACCACCAAACTTTTGCACCATAGTGTAAATCACATCATTATGTGCTTAGTCGATATATTTTCACATTCAAAGTTAAATTCATTGGCCAACCATTAAACGCAAATACTAGTAAACTAATTTGGGAGAAGGATTAATTCAGTATGATACAGAATGATACAGTAACAGAAGATTACAGTTTTGTCTAGAATTGATATAATCACAAGTGTTGCATGAATAGTTGCATCCTGACATTGTTTTGAGACCCTTTCACATATCATTCTGTACAGTTACCTTTAATAAAGTCATAGATTAAGTAATAGTTTGCTATATAGGCCCGGTATCTATTTGTTCTATATTAAAATCTATTTCCAGTTTCTTAGCCTAACGACGTCCATGCTTGATGATCGAAGTGTTTTGTGTTAATTTCCACCCCCTTGTGGAGCGTCCTGTCCAGGCTGACTGTCACTGGGGGAAAATGGCCGCTCGACGTGATTCTATTCACCGACACTGAGAACTCTAAAGTACAGAAAACTCTACAGTCTGATCTGGAACTATTGAAACAAACCCAACCTCAACACGGGGGGAGTTTTTAAATGAATAATGTCTCGCTGGGTGCCTACGAAGAAGGAGAAGTACGGAGTTGGTGAGTCTAATAAACTTGCACGTTTTCTCTGTCTAGTCTCGCTGGGTAGCTTGTCGTTCCTACTCTGCATCCGAAGGCACAAGTTTGGGAATAATTGTAATTATTTTAGGATACAGCGCTGCTACGCCGAGATTCACACAATATTCCTAAAGGCCTGACTTGATTTCTTTGCAACACATTTGCCTGAATGTAGGAATGCAAAAGTTAGATAAAATCTTGTGCTATCAGCAACTGGTTTTGCCAACTGGTTTGCATAAAGGCACAGCGAGGAATCCCTGTCTTTGTGAGCGGACTGCGGTCAACACCGGGAATTGTCAGAGGCGCGCCTAGTTTGCAACACTGTTTCCTGTGGAGTCGGGGCCTGCCACATCGTGGACGGTACAGGACGCGGTTGGAACTTTGTACCGTTTATTGTTACATGGTTCAACATACGAGCTAAAGTTACTGGTGAACAGAATGGACTTGGTGTAATTGTGATGCCTCATATGTTTTCAATGTGTTTGGTTTGGAATAGTGCAGGCTACTCTTTCCCAAGTCCTTTATGTGATTTATTCAAAGTAGATCTGGCAACAGGAGCCCTTAGGGCTTCTGTTTTCTGTTTGAGTTCAGTTTTTGAAATGTGGACACAACTCAAACTGGATACATTTATAGCGCGTCTTGAAGTTGAATAGCTCCGTGTTGATTGACACATGATCTCCTGGGCGGTATGACCGGGGGTTTGGCCGCCCGCTGTCGGACGTCCTGTTCTGTCTCACCATCAGGCCAGTAACTGAGTTAGGTTTTGGCCTGGCTGGAGTCATTCATTGTAGTGGCCATATTCACTCTCACTCTGGTGTATTGGAAATAATTAGGTATAACACATTGTTATTCTCCAAGTACATTTAACCCGGAATTTGATTTGGTGAAGAGGTGCTGCCAGCAATATACACTGTAACAGTGTATAAAACAGAATACAGTAACGTTGTTGTTATGCCTAGGCTACATAAGCTAGTACAGGCTACATAAGCTGGTACAGGCTACATAAACTGATACTGGCTACATAAGCTGGTACAGGCTACATAAGCTGGAACAGGCTACATAAGCTGGTACAGGCTACATAAGCTGGTACAGGCTACATAAACTGGTATAGGCTACATAAGCTGGTACAGGCTACATAAGCTGGTACAGGCTACATAAGCTGGTACAGGCTACATAAGCTGGTACAGGCTACATAAGCTGGTACAGGCTACATAAGCTGGTACAGGCTACATAAGCTGGTACAGGCTACATAAGCTGGTACAGGCTACATAGTCTAAACTCTTGGTCATTGCATAATGATTCAGTAAATATACTACACTGTAGTTAAGACTTTGTTTCAACTGATTTTAAGAAAATACTCAACAAGGCCTTCTGATGAGTCAGGGAGATCAGAGAACACTCAACAAGGCCTTCTGATGAGTCAGGGAGATCAGAGAAGACTCAACAAGGCCTTCTGATGAGTCAGGGAGATCAGAGAAGACTCAACAAGGCCTTCTGATGAGTCAACGAGATCAGAGAAGACTCAACAAGGCCTTCTGATGAGTCAGGGAGATCAGAGAACACTCAACAAGGCCTTCTGATGAGTCAGGGAGATCAGAGAAGACTCAACAAGGCCTTCTGATGAGTCAGGGAGTTCAGAGAAGACTCAACAAGGCCTTCTGATGAGTCAGGGAGATCAGAGAAGATTCAACAAGGCTTTCTGATGAGTCAGGGAGATCAGAGAAGACTCAACAAGGCCTTCTGTAGAGTCAGGGAGATCAGCGAAGACTCAACAAGGCCTTCTGATGAGTCAGGGAGATCAGAGAAGACTTAGGGCCCTATAAAATCCGCATTGCGGGAAAATGCAGACGGAATCAAGGAATCCAGACGTTAACACTGAATTCACCCATATATAATACGTTTTATTGAACTTAGTTGTAAATCAAAAAGTGAAACTTCTATTTAGTCGAATAAGCCTCACTTATAATATCTTTTGTAATTTTATGTTGACTGAATTCAAGACTTTCTCATTGACCTCCATTCAAAACCACTTGGTCTGTTTCACTCTTTATTCTCTGACCGACAGGGGAGGAGTCGGCCCTCTTGCTTCACCTCTTCCTCTCTGGTCTGGTTGGTTTAAAGGAGCAGACATACCGAAACATACTATAAATGACTGATTTACCATCCGTGTACAATTCAACAGTGACGTGTGCGTTTTGGTTCTCACCTTACATTACTGTGGCCCCTATCCACAGGAACACTTCTACAGTAATGAGACCAGTGTCATGTGCGTTTTGGTTCTCACCTTACATTACTGTGGCCCCTATCCACAGGAACACTTCTCCAGTAATGAGACCAGTGTCATGTGTGTTTTGGTTCTCACCTTACATTACTGTGGCCCCTATCCACAGGAACACTTCTACAGTAATGAGACCAGTGTCATGTGTGTTTTGGTTCTCACCTTACATTACTGTGGCCCCTATCCACAGGAACACTTGTACAGTAATGAGACCAGTGTCATGTGTGTTTTGGTTCTCACCTTACATTACTGTGGCCCCTATCCACAGGAACACTTCTACAGTAATGAGACCAGTGTCATGTGAATTACAGGGCCCGTTGTCGCTGTCGGCTGTGTGTCTCACCCTTTATCAAGGTTCCCCATTATTATAGTCTCAGGTAGATTGAGGAAGTGGGGAGATGGTTAAACCATGAAGGGCTGTCGTCAGTACAGTAAAACACTGCTTCCCATATAGTGTTGCATTGTGTCTGCTGTTATAGAACGTTTAGTTCCCTTCCTGTAGGAGGGACTTGAGCTCACTGTGCTCCTTCCTGCAGGGAGGACTTGAGCTCACTTTGTCCCTTCCTGCAGGGAGGACTTGAGCTCACTTTGTCCCTTCCTGTAGGGAGGACTTGAGCTCACTATGTCCCTTCCTGCAGGAAGGACTTGAGCTCACTGTGTCCCTTCCTGTAGGAGGGACTTGAGCTCACTTTGTCCCTTCCTGCAGGGAGGACTTGAGCTCACTGTGTCCCTTCCTGCAGGAAGGACTTGAGCTCACTGTGTCCCTTCCTGCAGGAAGGACTTGAGCTCACTGTGTCCCTTCCTGCAGGGAGGATGTGACCTCACTGTGTCCCTTCCTGCAGGGAGGATGTGACCTCAGCGTGTTCCTTCCTGCAGGGAGGATGTGACCTCACTTTGTCCCTTCCTGCAGGGAGGACTTGAGCTCACCGTGTCCCTTCCTGCAGGAAGGATGTGACCTCAGCGCGTTCCTTTCTGCAGGGAGGACTTGTCCTCAGCAGGTCCCTTCCCTTGTTGCTCAGGGCAACCAAAGCTACAGTCTACCACCACCTGGTTTCCATGGCGTTGGGTTTCCTCTTGTCACAGCTTTGTCATTGCACTTTTAATACTCCACCGACTACTGTTCCTCACCGACAATTCAAACTAACTAGGTGGATGTCTTTGGGAGAGTTGCATTTCCTTGACTGAGACTGAGGAAACCTTTTAGTTTATCTTGGATAAGAAACATCTTGGATAAGAAACATCTTGGATAAGAAACATCTTGGATAAGAAACATATTATCTTGGATAAGAAACATCTGGGATAAGAAACATCTGGGATAAGAAACATCTGGGATAAGCAACATCTCGGATAAAAGCTTTAGATGTTTAGTTTGTGTCGTGTGGAGATCTCATCCCTTTACTCTGAGAAATACACAGCGTCTGATCTCACAACAGACGGAGGCTGAAAACATCTTTATTTCCCCTCATACGGTCTCTTCTTCATGTGAATCATCACCTACCTTGAGGCCAGAAGCCCGAACTTCCTTGAATGTCTTGAATTCCACAGTAGAATGTTTTAGAACGTCCCTTCTGTTAATGCTGATGAGCTCATCGACCAATCAGAGACGCACCGTCACAATCTCTCCATCATGATCTCCTTCTAACGTTACACTGCGCAGGTTAACATGAACGGTGGCCCTTACCAACCAATGAGTCATATTTGTATCTCTTTCACAGTTTCAGAGGAGGGATGGATGAATGTCCGGCTCTGACCTGCTTTTTTTGTTGGCAAAGAATAACGACGTGTGAGCCAATCTAATGATCAAAGAGTGGAACGTTCATTCAAATAAATGTTTTGCCGACCCCGAGTTAATTCCACGACACACTTCCTTTTGTTCTTAGAACGTCAACAAACCCTGCAGGAGATCAGATGGAATCGGAGGTAGTAGTTTTAAATACAGCTTTCTTTCTCAAGGCTAGAGGGGGGGCGGGGGGGTCATTGTTTTCCTGCATGACGTTTCCTCGTCCATCATGTGATGAAGTAATTTGAAATCCCCTTTTGATGATCATACAGGAAGTGTTGTAAAAAAATACTATCTGATTCTTTAAAAGTCTAGAAAGGAGATGCAGATGGAGAGGACAGGAATCCTGTTGAGAAACAGTGATACTCTGTGGTTCAACATGTCTGGAGAAATGGTATAGGAGCTACACACATCCCTACAGAACAGTTCTACCCTGTTACACACATCTCTACAGAACAGTACACACATCCCTACAGAACAGTTCTACCCTGTTACACACATCCCTACAGAACAGTTCTACCCTGTTACACACATCCCTACAGAACAGTTCTACCCTGTTACACACATCCCTACAGAACAGTACACACATCCCTACAGAACAGTACACACATCCCTACAGAACAGTACACACATCCCTACAGAACAGTACACACATCCCTACAGAATAGTACACACATCCCTACAGAATAGTACACACATCCCTACAGAACAGTTCTACACTGTTACACACATCCCTACAGAACAGTACACACATCCCTACAGAACAGTTCTACCCTGTTACACACATCCCTACAGAACAGTTCTACCCTGTTACACACATCCCTACAGAACAGTTCTACACTGTTACACATCCCTACAGAACAGTTCTACATTGTTACACATCCCTACAGAACAGTTCTACACTGTTACACACATCCCTACAGAACAGTACACACATCCCTACAGAACAGTACACACATCCCTACAGAACAGTTCTACCCTGTTACACACATCCCTACAGAACAGTTCTACACTGTCCAGAGGCAGGACAACTCTGTTCCTCTGTGGTTCTACGCTGTCCACCGCCAGGACAACTCTGTTCCTCTGTGTAGTTCTACACTGTCCAGGACACCTCTGTTCCTCTGTGTAGTTCTACACTGTCCAGCAGCAGGACACCTCTGTTCCTCTGTGTAGTTCTACACTGGCCAGGACAACTCTGTTCCTCTTTGTAGTTCTACACTGTCCAGGACAACTCTGTTCCTCTGTGTAGTTCTACACTGTCCAACTCTGTTCCTCTGTGTAGTTCTACACTGTCCAACTATGTTCCTCTGTGTAGTTCTACACTGTCCAGGACAACTCTGTTCCTCTGTGTAGTTCTACACTGTCCAGGACAACTCTGTTCCTCTGTGTAGTTCTACTCTGTCCAGGACAACTCTGTTCCTCTGTGTAGTTCTACACTGTCCAACTCAGTTCCTCTGTGTAGTTCTACGCTGTCCACCGCCAGGACAACTCTGTTCCTCTGTGTAGTTCTACACTGGCCAGGACAACTCTGTTCCTCTTTGTAGTTCTACACTGTCCAGGACAACTCTGTTCCTCTGTGTAGTTCTACACTGTCCAACTCTGTTCCTCTGTGTAGTTCTACACTGTCCAACTATGTTCCTCTGTGTAGTTCTACACTGTCCAGGACAACTCTGTTCCTCTGTGTAGTTCTACACTGTCCAGGACAACTCTGTTCCTCTGTGTAGTTCTACTCTGTCCAGGACAACTCTGTTCCTCTGTGTAGTTCTACACTGTCCAACTCAGTTCCTCTGTGTAGTTCTACACTGTCCAGGACAACTCTGTTCCTCTGTGTAGTTCTACACTATCCAGGACAACTCTGTTCCTCTGTGTAGTTCTACGCTGGCCAGCGATAGGACAACTCTGTTCCTCTGTGTAGTTCTACGCTGTCCAGGACAACTCTGTTCCTCTGTGTAGTTCTACACTGTCCAGGACAACTCTGTTCCTCTGTGTAGTTCTACACTGTCCAGCAGCAGGACAACTCTGTTCCTCTGTGTCGTTCCACACTGGCCAGGACAACTCTGTTCCTCTGTGTAGTTCTACACTGTCCAGGACAACTCTGCTCATCTGTGTAGTTCTACACTGTCCAACTCTGTTCCTCTGTGTAGTTCTACACTGGCCAGGACAACTATGTTCCTCTGTGTAGTTCTACACTGTCCAGGACAACTCTGTTCCTCTGTGTAGTTCTACACTGTCCAGCAGCAGGACAACTCTGTTCCTCTGTGTAGTTCTACACTGTCCAGCAGCAGGACAACTCTGTTCCTCTGTGTAGTTCTACACTGTCCAGGACAACTCTGTTCCTCTGTGTAGTTCCACACTGGCCAGGACAACTCTGTTCCTCTGTGTAGTTCTACGCTGGCCAGCGGCAGGACAACTCTGTTCAACAGAAACAAATCGGTAATAAAACAAAGTTTACGTTCATTTGGCTCCTTGAAATGATCTGTATAAACCCTGTGTATTGTTCTTCAGTAACAGCTACAGTTCTGTTATCAAACAGCTGGACCGTTAGACCGTTAGACCCCAGAGTGGCGCAGCCGTCTAAGACACTGCATCTAATTGCCAGAGGTGTCACTACAGACCCTGGTTCGATTCCAGGCTGTATCACAGCTGTCTAAGGAACTGCATCTTGGTGCCAGAAGTGTCACTACAGACCCTGGTTCGATTCCGCCTTAGGGAGGCACACAATTGTCCCAGCGCCATCTAGGTTTGGTCCGGGTAGGCCGTCTTTATAAATAAATATATCTAAATAAAGTTGTGTGATCTTGAGGAAGCTGTGTTTGTGTTAGTCAGGCTGTTGAGTGCAGCCTTGGCTCCTCTTATCTTCAGACCGTGGCACAACAGATCACTAAATAAAACAACTTCCAACAACTAACAGCCTAATAACCAACATTCATAACACTCGTTTAGATGTGGTCTGTCCTGAGGAGTCTGGTTTGGGTTTGTCAGACAAATCAATTACTCCTTAACTATACAAATTACACACTTCATCAGTCTAACTAGACATGTAGGTAATGGCGAGGAGGGAGGCCGTTTGTCCTCCTTTCAGCTGTAGTCCTGTAATGTTGTGGTGAGGAGAGAGGCTGTTTGTCCTCCTGACTCTCAGCTGTAGTCCTGTAATGTTGTGGTGAGGAGAGAGGCTGTTTGTCCTCCTGACTCTCAGCTGTAGTCCTGTAATGTTGTGGTGAGGAGGGAGGTTGTTTGTCCTCCTGACTCTCAGCTGTTGACCTGAAATGTTGTGGTGAGGAGGGAGGTTGTTTGTCTCCTCTCAGCTGTAGTCCTGTAATGTTGTGGTGAGGAGAGAGGCTGTTTGTCTCCTGTCAGCTGTAGTCCTATAATGTTACCAGAATCAGCCAGAGAAGGAAATGCCACTTCCTGTAGTTGGTGTGGTTCCTTCCCCCATGTGGGACCTCTCCAGCTGCACTTAGTTATAGAGTCCCCCGTTCCAGTTCTGGAGTCTCCAGTTCTAGAGTCCCCCGTTCCAGTTCTAGAGTCTCCAGTTCTAGAGTCCCCCGTTCCAGTTCTAGAGTCCCCCGTTCCAGTTCTAGAGTCCCCCGTGCCAGTTCTAGAGTCCCCCGTGCCAGTTCTAGAGTCCCCCGTGCCAGTTCTAGAGTCCCCCGTGCCAGTTCTAGAGTCCCCCGTGCCAGTTCTAGAGTCCCCCGTGCCAGTTCTAGAGTCCCCCGTGCCAGTTCTAGAGTCCCCCGTGCCAGTTCTAGAGTCCCCCGTGCCAGTTCTAGAGTCCCCCGTGCCAGTTCTAGAGTCCCCCGTGCCAGTTCTAGAGTCCCCCGTGCCAGTTCTAGAGTCCCCCGTGCCAGTTCTAGAGTCCCCCGTGCCAGTTCTAGAGTCCCCCGTGCCAGTTCTAGAGTCCCCCGTGCCAGTTCTAGAGTCCCCCGTGCCAGTTCTAGAGTCCCCCGTGCCAGTTCTAGAGTCCCCCGTGCCAGTTCTAGAGTCCCCCGTGCCAGTTCTAGAGTCCCCCGTGCCAGTTCTAGAGTCCCCCGTCCCCAGTTCTAGAGTCCCCCGTTCTAGAGTCCCCCGTTCTAGAGTCCCCCGTTCTAGAGTCCCCCGTTCTAGAGTCCCCCGTTCTAGAGTCCCCCGTTCTAGAGTCCCCCGTTCTAGAGTCCCCCGTTCTAGAGTCCCCCGTTCTAGAGTCCCCCGTTCTAGAGTCCCCCGTTCTAGAGTCCCCCGTTCTAGAGTCCCCCGTTCTAGAGTCCCCCGTTCTAGAGTCCCCCGTTCTAGAGTCCCCCGTTCTAGAGTCCCCCGTTCTAGAGTCTCCAGTTCTAGAGTCTCCAGTTCTAGAGTCTCCAGTTCTAGAGTCTCCAGTTCTAGAGTCTCCAGTTCTAGAGTCTCCAGTTCTAGAGTCTCCAGTTCTAGAGTCTCCAGTTCTAGAGTCTCCAGTTCTAGAGTCTCCAGTTCTAGAGTCTCCCGTGCCAGTTCTAGAGTCCCCCGTGCCCGTTCTAGAGCCCCGTTCTAGAGTCCCCCGTTCTAGAGTCCCCCGTTCTAGAGTCCCCCGTTCTAGAGTCCCCCGTTCTAGAGTCTCCAGTTCTAGAGTCTCCAGTTCTAGAGTCTCCAGTTCTAGAGTCTCCAGTTCTAGAGTCTCCAGTTCTAGAGTCTCCAGTTCTAGATTCTCCCGTGCCAGAGTCTCCCGTGCCAGAGTCTCCCGTGCCAGAGTCTCCCGTGCCAGAGTCTCCCGTTCTAGAGTCTCCAGTTCTAGAGTCTCCAGTTCTAGAGTCTCCAGTTCTAGAGTCTCCAGTTCTAGAGTCTCCAGTTCTAGAGTCTCCAGTTCTAGAGTCTCCAGTTCTAGAGTCTCCAGTTCTAGAGTCTCCAGTTCTAGAGTCTCCAGTTCCAGTTCTAGAGTCTCCAGTTCCAGTTCTAGATTCCCCCGTTCCAGTTCTAGAGTCTCCAGTTCCAGTTCTAGAGTCTCCAGTTCTAGAGTCCCCTGTTCTAGTGTCCCAAATTGCTTCCTATCCCCTACATACCACCCTACTTTTGATTAAATCCTTCTGGGCCCTGGTCAGAAGTAGTGACTATATAGTGTGTAGTATATCGTGTGTAGTATATAGTGTGTAGTATATCGTGTGTAGTATATAGTGTGTAGTTTGCTCCTCTCACAACTACAGTGTGACGCGATGCAATGGAGACCTGGAAACTACATAGTATATACTAACTTTAACTAAACAGTAGTTGTCTCCCGCCCAGCCCCTCTGCCCGGCCCCCCCTCTGCCCAGCCCCCCCTCTGCCCAGCCCCCCCTTTGCCCAGTTCTAGAGTCCCCCGTTCCAGTTCTAGAGTCTCCAGTTCCAGTTCTAGAGTCTCCAGTTCTAGAGTCCCTTGTTCCAGTTCTAGAGTCTCCAGTTCTAGAGTCCCCCGTTCCCCCCCCCCCCCCCCCCCCCTCAATCACACAGGCTGTTTTACATGTAGTGTTTAAACCCCTGGGCTCAATCACACAGACTGTTTACATGTAGTGTTTAAACCCCTGGGCTCAATAACACAGACTGTTTACATGTAGTGTTTAAACCCCTGGGCTCAATCACACAGGCTGTTTACATGTAGTGTTTAAACCCCTGGGCTCAATCACACAGGCTGTTTTACATGTAGTGTTTAAACCCCTGGGCTCAATCACACAGGCTGTTTACATGTAGTGTTTAAACCCCTGGGCTCAATCACACAGACTGGCTCAATCACACAGACTGTTTACATGTAGTGTTTAAACCCCTGGGCTCAATCACACAGACTGGCTCAATCACACAGGCTGTTTACATGTAGTGTTTAAACCCCTGGGCTCAATCACACAGACTGGCTCAATCACACAGGCTGTTTACATGTAGTGTTTAAACCCCTGGGCTCAATCACACAGACTGGCTCAATCACACAGACTGTTTTACATGTAGTGTTTAAACCCCTGGGCTCAATCACACAGACTGCTTTCACACAGACTGCTTTCACACAGACTGCTTTCACACAGAGCACTATCAGAAATGGTCTGCTTGGCTCCTACATAAAGACAAGTCATCCGTATGGCAGCCTACTCTCAGAACACTATCAGAAATGGTCTGCTTGCTTCTTGTGGTTGAGGACGGTGAGAATGAAACCCTGGGTATCGTCACAGAGCAGAGATGTACATATTTATCTACTGAACCAGACATCCTTCCTCTGGTCGGGTGGGACATAGACCCACCGCTATGTCATCTTCCTCTGGTCGGGTGAGACATAGACCCACCGCTATGTCATCTTCCTCTGGTCGGGTGAGACATAGACCCACCGCTATGTCATCTTCCTCTGGTCGGGTGGGACATAGACTCACCGCTATGTCATCTTCCTCTGGTCGGGTGAGACATAGACCCACCGCTATGTCATCTTCCTCTGGTCGGGTGGGACATAGACCCACCGCTATGTCATCTTCCTCTGGTCGGGTGGGACATAGACCCACTGCTATGTCATCTTCCTCTGGTCGGGTGGGACATAACTGTGTGTCTATGTCATTATACCAGTCGTTGTCCTAGTCGTTCTTATTTTCATTACCCCAATGGTTATTTAGCAGACAGTCTTCTCCAGAGAGACGTAGAATCAGTGCATTCATCTAAGGTAGATAAACAACCACGTATCTTAGACTGCATAGCACAGTCTTCGAATGCATGTCAGTCTTAGAATGCAGGTCAGTCTTAGAATGCAGGTCAGTCTTAGAATGCAGGTCAGTCTTAGAATGCAGGTCAGTCTTAGAATGCAGGTCAGTCTTAGAATGCAGGTCAGTCTTAGAATGCAGGTCAGTCTTAGAATGCAGGTCAGTCTTAGAATGCAGGTCAGTCTTAGAATGCAGGTCAGTCTTAGAATGCAGGTCAGTCTTAGAATGCATGTCAGTCTTAGAATGCAGAATGCATGTCAGTCTTAGAATGCAGAATGCATGTCAGTCTTAGAATGCAGAATGCATGTCAGTCTTAGAATGCAGAATGCATGTCAGTCTTAGAATGCAGAATGCATGTCAGTCTTAGAATGCATGTCAGTCTTAGAATGCATGTCAGTCTTAGAATGCATGTCAGTCTTAGAATGCATGTCAGTCTTAGAATGCGTAGCACAGTCTTAGAATGCGTAGCACAGTCTTAGAATGCATGTCAGTCTTAGAATGCATGTCAGTCTTAGAATGCATGTCAGTCTTAGAATGCATGTCAGTCTTAGAATGCATGTCAGTCTTAGAATGCATGTCAGTCTTAGAATGCATGTCAATCATAGAATGCATGTCACGGTCTTAGAATGCATGTCAGTCTTAGAATGCATGTCAGTCTTAGAATGCATGTCAGTCTTAGAATGCATGTCAGTCATAGAATGCATGTCACAGTCTTAGAATGCATGTCAGTCTTAGAATGCATGTCAGTTTTAGAATGCATGTCAGTCATAGAATGCATGTCAGTCTTAGAATGCATGTCAGTCTTAGAATGCATGTCAGTCTTAGAATGCATGTCAGTCTTAGAATGCATGTCAGTCTTAGAATGCATGTCAGTCTTAGAATGCATGTCAGTCTTAGAATGCATGTCAGTCTTAGAATGCATGTCAGTCTTAGAATGCATGTCAGTCTTAGAATGCATGTCAGTCTTAGAATGCATGTCAATCATAGAATGCATGTCACGGTCTTAGAATGCATGTCAGTCTTAGAATGCATGTCAGTCTTAGAATGCATGTCAGTCATAGAATGCATGTCACGGTCTTAGAATGCATGTCAGTCTTAGAATGCATGTCAGTTTTAGAATGCATGTCAGTCATAGAATGCATGTCAGTCTTAGAATGCATGTCAGTCTTAGAATGCATGTCAGTCTTAGAATGCATGTCACGGTCTTAGAATGCATGTCAGTCTTAGAATGCATGTCAGTTTTAGAATGCATGTCAGTCTTAGAATGCATGTCAGTCTTAGAATGCATGTCAGTCTTAGAATGCATGTCAGTCTTAGAATGCATGTCAGTCTTAGAATGCGTAGCACAGTCTTAGAATGCGTAGCACAGTCTTAGAATGCGTAGCACAGTCTTAGAATGTATGTCAGTCTTAGAATGCATGTCAGTCTTAGAATGCATGTCAGTCTTAGAATGCATGTCAGTCTTAGAATGCATGTCAGTCTTAGAATGCATGTCAGTCTTAGAATGCATGTCAGTCTTAGAATGCATGTCAGTCTTAGAACGCGTAGCACGGTCTTAGAATGCATGTCGGTCTTAGAATGCATGTCAGTCTTAGAATGCATGTCAGTCTTAGAATGCATGTCAGTCTTAGAATGCATGTCAGTCTTAGAATGCGTAGCACAGTCTTAGAATGCGTAGCACAGTCTTAGAATGCATGTCAGTCTTAGAATGCATGTCAGTCTTAGAATGCATGTCAGTCTTAGAATGCATGTCAGTCTTAGAATGCATGTCAGTCTTAGAATGCATGTCAGTCTTAGAATGCGTAGCACAGTCTTAGAATGCGTAGCACAGTCTTAGAATGCATGTCAGTCTTAGAATGCATGTCAGTCTTAGAATGCATGTCAGTCTTAGAATGCATGTCAGTCTTGGAATGCATGTCAGTCTTGGAATGCATGTCAGTCTTGGAATGCATGTCAGTCTTGGAATGCATGTCAGTCTTGGAATGCATGTCAGTCTTGGAATGCATGTCAGTCTTGGAATGCATGTCAGTCTTGGAATGCATGTCAGTCTTGGAATGCATGTCAGTCTTGGAATGCATGTCAGTCTTGGAATGCATGTCAGTCTTGGAATGCATATCAGTCATAGAATGCATATCACATATCAGAAGGTGTTCCTAATGTTTTGTCCACTCAGTGTACATATAACAGTCAGAGCTTTTTCAATATTCACCTTTTACACAAAGTTGTGTCCTTTTTTAAAACTGAATGTTCACCTTCATAATGTCAACCTGTTTGATAGTGTTCTGTCTATGTGATGAGTTCCTGTAGAGACTCTTCCATTAGGCGGAAGTAGACCTCTTGTCTCCGGCCTACCTGGACCGGTCTGCCTGACCTTCTCTAACCTTATCAAACTACGCTGTCAGTGAGGGCCTCATGAGGTGTCTGTGTGGGAGTATTGCCAACACACCCACACACACACACACACACACACACACACACACACACACACACACAGTATAGGTTTTTACATTTCCGGTCCGCATGAAAATGGTAACACCAGCCCACACTACACACAGTGTGAAACACCTTCCTCTTTCTGGCCAGTCACTGCTGTTTAGAGACCTGGTTACCAGCATGACAGATATATATAGTCTCTGTCTGTTTAGTAGAGACATGGTTACCAGCATGACATACAGTGCCTTGCGAAAGTATTCGGCCCCCTTGAACTTTAAGACCTTTTGCCACATTTCAGGCTTCAAACATAAAGATATAAAACTGTATTTTTTTGTGAAGAATCAACAACAAGTGGGACACAATCATGAAGTGGAACGACATTTATTGCATATTTCAAAATTATTCAGCCCCCTTAAGTTAATACTTTGTAGCGCCACCTTTTGCTGCGATTACAGCTGTATGTCGCTTGGGGTATGTCTCTATCAGTTTTGCACATCGAGAGACTCATTTTTTCCCATTCCTCCTTGCAAAACAGCTCGAGCTCAGTGAGGTTGGATGGAGAGCATTTGTGAACAGCAGTTTTCAGTTCTTTCCACAGATTCTCTATTGGATTCAGGTCTGGACTTTGACTTGGCCATTCTAACACCTGGATATGTTTATTTTTGAACCATTCCATTGTAGATTTTGCTTTATGTTTTGGATCATTGTCTTGTTGGAAGACAAATCTCCATCCCAGTCTCAGGTCTTTTGCAGACTCCATCAGGTTCTTTCTTCCAGAATGGTCCTGTATTTGGCTCCATCCATCTTCCCATCAATTTTAACCATCTTTCCTGTCCCTGCTGAAGAAAAGCAGGCCCAAACCATGATGCTGCCACCACCATGTTTGACAGTGGGGATGGTGTGTTCAGGGTGATGAGCTGTGTTGCTTTTACGCCAAACATAACGTTTTGCAATGTTGCCAAAAAGTTCAATTTTGGTTTCATCTGACCAGAGCACCTTCTTCCACATTGGTGTTTGGTGTGTCTCCCAGGTGGCTTGTGGCAAACTTTAAACAACACTTTTTATGGATATCTTTAAGAAATGGTTTTCTTCTTGCCACTCTTCCATAAAGGCCAGATTTGTGCAATATACAACTGATTGTTGTCCTATGGACAGAGTCTCCCACCTCAGCTGTAGATCTCTGCAGTTCATCCAGAGTGATCATGGGCCTCTTGGCTGCATCTCTGATCAGTCTTCTCCTTGTATGAGCTGAAAGTTTAGAGGGACGGCCAGGTCTTGGTAGATTTGCAGTGGTCTGATACTCCTTCCATTTCAATATTATCGCTTGCACAGTGCTCCTTGGGATGTTTAAAGCTTGGGAAATCTTTTTGTATCCAAATCCGGCTTTAAACTTCTTCACAACAGTATCTCGGACCTGCCTGGTGGGTTCCTTGTTCTTCATGATGCTCTCTGCGCTTTTGACGGACCTCTGAGACTATCACAGTGCAGGTGCATTTATACGGAGACTTGATTACACACAGGTGGATTGTATTTATCATCATTAGTCATTTAGGTCAACATTGGATCATTCAGAGATCCTCACTGAACTTCTGGAGAGAGTTTGCTGCACTGAAAGTAAAGGGGCTGAATAATTTTGCACGTCCAATTTTTCAGTTTTTGATTTGTTAATGTTTTTTTGAAATATCCAATAAATGTCGTTCCACTTCATGATTGTGTCCCACTTGTTGTTGATTCTTCACAAAAAAATACAGTTTTATATCTTTATGTTTGAAGCCTGAAATGTGGCAAAAGGTTGCAAAGTTCAAGGGGGCCGAATACTTTCGCAAGGCACTGTGTATATATATATAGTCTCTGTCTGTTTAGTAGAGACCTGGTTACCAGCATGACAGATATATATATATATATATATAGTCTCTGTCTGTTTAGTAGAGACCTGGTTACCAGCAGGACAGATATATATAGTCTCTGTCTGTTTAGTAGAGACCTGGTTACCAGCATGACAGATGTATATAGTCTCTGTCTGTTTAGTAGAGACCTGGTTACCAGCATGACAGATATGTATAGTGCTTCCAATGCCTCCTCTACCTAGCCTGTTAAAACCTTCCAATGCCTCCTCTACCTGGCCTCCAATGCCTCCTCTACCTGGCCTGTTAACCTTCCAATGCCTCCTCTACCTAGCCTGTTAACCCTTCCAATGCCTCCTCTACCTGGCCTGTTAAACCTTCCAATGCCTCCTCTACCTGGCCTCCAATGCCTCCTCTACCTAGCCTGTTAACCTTCCAATGCCTCCTCTACGTAGCCTGTTAAAACCTTCCAATGCCTCCTCTACCTAGCCTCCAATGCCTCCTCTACCTAGCCTGTTAACCTTCCAATGCCTCCTCTACCTAGCCTGTTAACCTTCCAATGCCTCCTCTACCTGGCCTGTTAACCTTCCAATGCCTCCTCTACCTAGCCTGTTAACCTTCCAATGCCTCCTCTACCTAGCCTGTTAACCTTCCAATGCCTCCTCTACCTAGCCTGTTAAAACCTTTCAATGCCTCCTCTACCTAGCCTGTTAAACCTTCCAACGCCTCCTCTACCTAGCCTGTTAACCTTCCAATGCCTCCACTACCTGGCCTCCAATGCCTCCTCTACCTAGCCTATTAACCTTCCAATGCCTCCTCTACCTAGCCTGTTAACCTTCCAATGCCTCCTCTACCTAGCCTGTTAACCGTCCAATGCCTCCCCTACGTAGCCTGTTAAAACCTTCCAATGCCTCCTCTACTTAGCCTGTTAAACGTTCCAATGCCTCCTCTTCCTAGCCTGTGAAAACCTTCAAATACCTCCTCTACCTGGCCTGTTAAAACCTTCCAATGCCTCCTCTACCTAGCCTGTTAAAACCTTCCAATGCCTCCTCTACCTAGCCTGTTAAAACCTTCCAATGCCTCCTCTACCTGGCCTGTTAAACCTTCTAATACCTCCTCTACCTGGCCTGTTAAAACCTTCCAATGCCTCCTCTACCTAGCCTGTTAAAACCTTCCAATGCCTCCTCTACCTGGCCTGTTAAACCTTCTAATACCTCCTCTACCTGGCCTGTTAAAACCTTCCAATGCCTCCTCTACCTGGCCTGTTAAAACCTTCCAATGCCTCCTCTACCTGGCCTGTTAAAACCTTCCAATGCCTCCTCTACCTAGCCTGTTAAAACCTTCCAATGCCTCCTCTACCTAGCCTGTTAAAACCTTCCAATGCCTCCTCTACCTAGCCTGTTAAAACCTTCCAATGCCTCCTCTACCTAGCCTGTTAACCTTCCAATGCCACCTCTACCTAGCCTGTTAAACCTTCCAATGCCTCCTCTACCTGAACAGTTAAAACCTTCCAATGCCTCCTCTACCTGAACAGTTAAAACCTTCCAATGCCTCCTCTACCTAGCCTGTTAAAACCTTCCAATGCCTCCTCTACCAGGCCTGTTAACCTTCCAATGCCACCTCTACCTAGCCTGTTAAAACCTTCCAATGCCTCCTCTACCTGGCCTGTTAAACCTTCCAATGCCTCCTCTACCAGGCCCGTGAAATCCTTCCAATGCCTCCTCTACCTGGCCTGTTAAACCTTCCAATGCCTCCTCTACCAGGCCCGTGAAATCCTTCCAATGCCTCCACTACCAGGCCCGTGAAATCCTTCCAATGCCTCCACTACCTAGGACGTGAAATCCTTCCAATACAATTACGAAGCCAGATGAATTCATTGCTATGGCTAATTTACTCCCAGGATTACTAATCAAATACCGACATAGGGAGTGATGTTATTACCCAGGGTGCACATCTCATGACTTTGTTGCTCTCTTTTCACATAATAAGTTGTTAGTGTTGATTTACATATTTGTAATGGATTGTCTTTAACAGAATAAATCATAAACCCTATTTTATATTTAACAAGATGAATATGCATCTTGTTATTCTAAGTTGTATGTTATTGATGTACTCCTTCTGTGGGAAACAATCCATTACCCACCTCAAACAACAACATTACTGCTGCACAGTTGTGACTCTACACCACCCAGTGTGGTTTCCACAGTTCGACTAGCCTGGAATCCAAGCTGATAGACTCTGTTTCACCAGCACGTCCGTTTGGATTCCAGGCTGTTCAACATTAGCCCCTTGAAAGTTGGCCGAAAAACTATCCTGTCCACTTTTGACCGTGCTCCAGATTCAGCCCTATAGAACTCTATTCAACATGAATAAGGGGAATTCTCCCTCCCTCCTACCGTGCTCCAGATTCAGCCCTATAGAACTCTATTCAACATGAATAAGGGGAATTCTCCCTCCTCCTACCGTGCTCCAGATTCAGCCCTATAGAACTCTATTCAACATGAATAAGGGGAATTCTCCCTCCTTCGACCGTGCTCCAGATTCAGCCCTATAGAACTCTATTCAACATGAATAAGGGGAATTCTCCCTCCTTCTACCGTGCTCCAGATTCCACCCTATGGATGATGCTGCTCATTAGCCTTACTCTAGATTTTCCCAGAACCGTGTGGGAGGATGCCATTACTCTCTCATCTTGCTTGTCAGACTTCTGACCCTCCATCCATGAGACATGGTGTCTGTGAAGACGAGCCCAGCCTCCTCTCTCTAGTCTTCTGACTCTCCACCCATGAGACATGGTGTCTGAAGACTAGCCCAGCCTCCTCTCTCTAGTCTTCTGACCCTCCTCCCATGAGACATGGTGTCTGTGAAGACTAGCCCGGCCTCCTCTCTCTAGTCTTCTGACTCTCCACCCATGAGACATGGTGTCTGTGAAGACTAGCCCGGCCTCCTCTCTCTAGTCTTCTGACTCTCCACCCATGAGACATGGTGTCTGTGAAGACTAGCCCGGCCTCCTCTCTCTAGTCTTCTGACTCTCCACCCATGAGACATGGTGTCTGTGAAGACTAGCCCGGCCTCCTCTCTCTAGTCTTCTGACTCTCCACCAATGAGACATGGTGTCTGTGAAGACTAGCCCGGCCTCCTCTCTCTAGTCTTCTGACTCTCCACCCATGAGACATGGTGTCTGTAAAGACTAGCCCAGCCTCCTCTCTCTAGTCTTCTGACTCTCCACCCATGAGACATGGTGTCTGTAAAGACTAGCCCAGCCTCCTCTCTCTAGTCTTCTGACTCTCCACCCATGAGACATGGTGTCTGTAAAGACTAGCCCAGCCTCCTCTCTCTAGTCTTCTGACTCTCCTCCCATGAGACATGGTGTCTGTGAAGACTAGCCCAGCCTCCTCTCTCTAGTCTTCTGACTCTCCACCCATGAGACATGGTGTCTGTGTGGAAGACTAGCCCGGCCTCCTCTCTCTAGTCTTCTGACTCTCCACCCATGAGACATGGTGTCTGTGTGGAAGACTAGCCCAGCCTCCTCTCTCCAATAGATTTATGAAATATTACTGTTTGTTCACTATGCAGCTATTCTCCTGTCTCTGTCTGTCTGAGGAAAGCCCCCCACATTAATGCAGGCCGACCTGTGTGCTGCTCCCCTGTCTCTGAAGACTGTTCGCTAGCTAGTCTCCCAGTCCTGCGTAGGTGTTATCAGAGGCACGGCAGAAAGCAGACTGGACTTACATAATAAACGCGTGACCTCGTCTGTGTGTCTACGGGATGTCATATTGATCCCAGACGTACAAGTCTGTGAGGCAGACGAGACGCTTCACTTTAATCTCTTGTCTCGTTATCTCTTTACTCTTCTCAATATCTCTGTCTCTTGTCTCGTTATCTCTGTCTCTTCTCAATATCTCTGTCTCTTCTCAATATCTCTGTCTCTTGTCTCATTATCTCTGTCTCTTCTCAATATCTCTGTCTCTTGTCTCGTTATCTCTGTCTCTTCTCAATATCTCTGTCTCTGCTCAATATCTCTCTTGTCTCGTTATCTCTGTCTCTTCTCAATATCTCTGTCTCTTCTCAATATCTCTGTCTCTTGTCTCATTATCTCTGTCTCTTCTCAATATCTCTGTCTCTTGTCTCGTTATCTCTGTCTCTTCTCATTATCTCTTACTCTTGTGTCAGACCAAAGGTTGATCACAGCCTTGAATCCTGTCTGTGAGGCTCTGACTGTTCCATTCTGCTAGAATCCATAGTGTGAAGACTAGCTCTGTTTTAGTATGCTAATTAGAGGTCGGCCGATTTATGATTTTTCGATACCGACTATTGTAGGACCAAAAAAGCCGATACCGATTAATCGGACGATTTTTATTAATTTATTTGTAATAATGACAATTAAAACAATACTGAATGAACACTTATTTTAACTTAATATAATACATCAATAAAATCTATTTAGACTCAAGTAAATAATGAAACATGTTCAATTTGGTTTAAATAATGCAAAAACAAAGTGTTGGAGAAGAAAGTAAAAGTGCAATATGTGCCATGTAAGAAAGCTAACGTTTCAGTTCCTTGCTCAGAACATGAGAACATATGAAAGCTGGTGGTTCCTTTTTAACATGAGTCTTCAATATTCCCAGGTAAGAAGTTTCAGGTTGTAGTTATTATAGGAATTATAGGACTATTTCCCTCTACCATTTGTATTTCATTAACCTTTGACTATTGGATGTTCTTATAAGCACTTTAGTATTGCCAGTGAAACAGTATAGCTTCCGTCCCTCTCCTCGCTCCTCCCTGGGCTCGAACCAGCAACCCATGCAGAGCAAGGGGAACAACTACTAGAAGGCTCAGAGCGAGTGACGTTTGAAACACTGTTGGCGCGCGCTAACTAGCTAGCCATTTCACTTCGGTTACACCAGCCTCGTCTCGGGAGTTGATAGGCTTGAAGTTATAAACAGCGCTTGACGCACAAGGAAGAGCTGCTGGCAAAACGCAAGAAAGTGCTGTTTGAATGAATGTTTACGCGCCTGCTTCTGCCTACCACCGCTCAGTCAGATACTTAGATACTTGTATGATTATATGCAACGCAGGACACGCTAGATAATATCTAGTAATATCATCAACCATGTGTAGTTAACTAGTGATTATGATTGATTGTTTTTTATAAGATAAGTTTAATGCTAGCTAGCAACTTACCTTGGCTTACTGCATTTGTGTAACAGGCAGTCTCCTTGTGGAGTGCAACGAGAGAGAGGCAGGTCATTATTGCGTTGGACTAGTTAACTGTAAGGTTGCAAGATTGGATCTCCCGAGCTGACAAGGTGAAAATCTGTCGTTCTGCCCCTGAACGAGGCAGTTAACCCACTGTTCCTGAGTTAAGAATGTGTTCTTAACTGACTTGCGTAGTTAAATAAAGGTATAACAAAAAATTGGCGCCCAAAAATAGAGATTTCCAATTGTTATGAAAAATTAGGGACGATTTCAAGTTATCGGCCATTCCGATTAATCGGTCGACCTCTACTTCACATAGCACAGTTGGGACTGGGAACTTTACATAGTATAGGAGGAGCACAGTTAGGACTGGGAACTTTACATGGCACAGTTAGGACTGGGAACTTCACATAGTATAGGAGGAGCACAGTTAGGACCGGGAACTTCACATAGTATAGGAGGAGCACAGTTGGGACTGGGAACTTCACATAGCAGAGGAGGAGCACAGTTAGGACTGGGAACTTTACATAGCACAGTTGGGACTGGGAACTTCACATAGTATAGGAGGAGCACAGATAGGACTGGGAACTTTACATGGTATAGGAGGAGCACAGATAGGACTGGGAACTTTACATGGCACAGTTAGGACTGGGAACTTCACATAGTATAGGAGGAGCACAGTTAGGACTGGGAACTTTACATGGTATAGGAGGAGCACAGATAGGACTGGGAACTTTACAGGGCACAGTTGGGACTGGGAACTTTACATAGCAGAGGAGGAGCACAGTTAGGACTGGGAACTTCACATAGCAGAGGAGGAGCACAGTTAGGACTGGGAACTTTACATAGCAGAGGAGGAGCACAGTTAGGACTGGGAACTTTACATAGCAGAGGAGGAGCACAGTTAGGACTGGGAACTTTACATAGCAGAGGAGGAGCACAGTTAGGACTGGGAACTTCACATAGCAGAGGAGGAGCACAGTTAGGACTGGGAACTTCACATAGCAGAGGAGGAGCACAGTTAGGACTGGGAACTTCACATAGCAGAAGAGGAGCACAGTTGGGACTGGGAACTTTACATAGTATAGGAGGAGCACAGTTAGGACTGGGGACTTTACTAGGGCATTGTTAGGACTGGGAACTTTACATAGTATAGGAGGAGCACAGTTAGGACTGGGAACTTTGTGTTTCTAAGATCAGGGATTCTGAACACAGTAGCTTGTTAGAGAAGAAAACATAGAGAAGTCAGGACTGGAACTTAGCATAGCTTTTAGATTCTAACTCCTCGTCATTCTCAGTGCCTGAGACCCTCCTCCAGGGTCTGTGGTTCCACTTTTTGATTGCCTAACTCAGCCAGGTGTATCAGTCAGTAAGTGAGTTGGAGAATTAGCTGCAGATTGACAGAGTTGAAAAAAAACCCACTTCTACCCATCTCATCAGAGACCATTGAGCATCTCAGACTCTCTCTCTGCAGGTACAAACCCCCTTCAATTACTGTTCTGGCAGCAAACACTGAGGCTGCTTCCCAAATGGCTTGGAGTGCACTGTATAGGGACTATGGTGCCATTTTAGGACTCACCCGGGGACATTACTGTGTGAAAAGGTAGTGGACCAGGTAGTGTCTGTCTGCTGTCTCTACCCTCTGTGCTTTAGGGAACATTGCAGAACATTCAGGAACTAAAGGAAGTGGATGACTCAGGCTTTACATTGCAGAACATACAGGAACTAAAGGAAGTGGATGACTCAGGCTTTACATTGCAGAACATACAGTAACTAAAGGAAGTGGATGACTCAGGCTTTACATTGCAGAACTAAAGGAAGTGGATGACTCAGAACATACAGAAACTAAAGGAAGTGGATGACTCAGAACATACAGGAAGTGGATGACTCAGGCTTTACATTGCAGAACATACAGGAACTAAAGGACGTGTATTTATTGAACACAGTGCCTGCTTCCCAAATGGCACTCTCCTCCCCTATTACTGTGTGCACTACACTTGATCAGAGCCCTATAGGGCCCTAATCAGAAGTAGTGTGCAATATAGGGAATAGGGTGCCTATTCCCTATATTTGGTGCCTACAAGGGTGCCTATAAGTATCTCTGGATAACAGGGTCTGCTAAATGACTAATATGTAAATATATATATACTGTATATGAGGTGTTTGGAAATAGCCACGGGATGTTTTTTTTTTGGTTTGCTAATTTAGTAGCTACTTAGCTATCTAGCGGTTAGCTTCTTCCAAAATCAAGCATTCGCTTCGTAACAGCACAGAATTCCCTCCTTGATCAAGACTCTTGTTGTTTAATATTTGTTTTGTGCGTGCAGCAAACTGTGAGTAGCATTTTTGTTGTTTGTTACTTCTATAACTTTTGAGTTGGGAGGTCTGTCCTGCAAATGCTGTAGTTTCGGTCTGAGACTTTATAAAATGTTCGCTATGCGCTCGTTAGCATTTGGTTAGCATTCTCTATGGGATTTTAACATGTTAGCATTTAGTTAGCATTCTCTATGGGATATTAACATGTTGGCATTTAGTTAGCATTCTCTATGGGATTTTACATGTTACCATTCTCTATGGGATTTTAACATGTTAGCATTTAGTTAGCATTCTCTATGGGATTTTAACATGTTAGCATTTAGTTAGCATTCTCTATGGGATTTTAACATGTTAGCATTTAGTTAGCATTCTCTATGGGATT
>NC_143044.1:59862500-59962500 GCF_057628025.1 Oncorhynchus mykiss | reverse complement strand
TCTGTAGAGCAGAGCGTTGTGACAGTTATCGAGGGGTATTAGATGTTGTGTGTTTCTGTAGAGCAGAGTGTTGTGACAGTTATCGAGGGGTATTAGATGTTGTGTGTTTCTGTAGGGCAGAGCGTTGTGACAGTTATCGAGGGGTATTAGATGTTGTGTGTTTCTGTAGAGCAGAGCAGAGTGTTGTGACAGTTATTGAGGGGTATTAGATGTTGTGTGTTTCTGTAGGGCAGAGCGTTGTGATAGTTATCGAGGGGTATTAGATGTTGTGTGTTTCTGTAGAGCAGAGCAGAGCGTTGTGACAGTTATCGAGGGGTATTAGATGTTGTGTGTTTCTGTAGAGCAGAGCAGAGCGTTGTGACAGTTATCGAGGGGTATTAGATGTTGTGTGTTTCTGTGGGGCAGAGCGTTGTGACAGTTATCGAGGGGTATTAGATGTTGTGTGTTTCTGTGGGGCAGAGTGTTGTGACAGTTATCATGCTGTTCTACACTAGCCCTGTGCTACAGCAGAAAGTGATGGTTATAGCTGGTGTTATTCATGCTGTTCCACACTAGCCCTGTGCTACAGCAGAAAGTGATGGTTATAGCTGGTGTTATTCATGCTGTTCCACACTAGCCCTGTGCTACAGCAGAAAGTGATGGTTATAGCTGGGGTTATTCATGCTGTTCCACACTAGCCCTGTGCTACAGCAGAAAGTGATGGTTATAGCTGGGGTTATTCATGCTGTTCCACACTAGCCCTGTGCTACAGCAGAAAGTGATGGTTATAGCTGGTGTTATTCATGGTACCTGTTCCACACTAGCCCTGTGCTACAGCAGAAAGTGATGGTTATAGCTGGGGTTATTCACGGTACCTGTTCCACACTAGCCCTGTGCTACAGCAGAAAGTGATGGTTATAGCTGGGGTTATTCATGCTGTTCCACACTAGCCCTGTGCTACAGCAGAAAGTGATGGTTATAGCTGGGGTTATTCATGCTGTTCCACACTAGCCCTGTGCTACAGCAGAAAGTGATGGTTATAGCTGGGGTTATTCATGCTGTTCCACACTAGCCCTGTGCTACAGCAGAAAGTGATGGTTATAGCTGGTGTTATTCATGCTGTTCCACACTAGCCCTGTGCTACAGCAGAAAGTGATGGTTATAGCTGGTGTTATTCATGCTGTTCCACACTAGCCCTGTGCTACAGCAGAAAGTGATGGTTATAGCTGGTGTTATTCATGCTGTTCCACACTAGCCCTGTGCTACAGCAGAAAGTGATGGTTATAGCTGGTGTTATTCATGCTGTTCCACACTAGCCCTGTGCTACAGCAGAAAGTGATGGTTATAGCTGGGGTTATTCATGGTACCTGTTCCACACTAGCCCTGTGCTACAGCAGAAAGTGATGGTTATAGCTGGTGTTATTCACGGTACCTGTTCCACACTAGCCCTGTGCTACAGCAGAAAGTGATGGTTATAGCTGGTGTTATTCATGCTGTTCCACACTAGCCCTGTGCTACAGCAGAAAGTGATGGTTATACAGTGCCTTGCGAAAGTATTCGGCCCCCTTGAACTTTGCGACCTTTTGCCACATTTCAGGCTTCAAACATAAAGATATAAAACTGTATTTTTTTGTGAAGAATCAACAACAAGTGGGACACAACCATGAAGTGGAACGACATTTATTGGATATTTCAAACTTTTTTAACAAATCAAAAACTGAAAAATTGGGCGTGCAAAATTATTCAGCCCCCTTAAGTTAATACTTTGTAGCGCCACCTTTTGCTGCGATTACAGCTGTAAGTCGCTTGGGGTATGTCTCTATCAGTTTTGCACGTCGAGAGACTGACATTTTTTCCCATTCCTCCTTGCAAAACAGCTCGAGCTCAGTGAGGTTGGATGGAGAGCATTTGTGAACAGCAGTTTTCAGTTCTTTCCACAGATTCTCTATTGGATTCAGGTCTGGACTTTGACTTGGCCATTCTAACACCTGGATATGTTTATTTTTGAACCATTCCATTGTAGATTTTGCTTTATGTTTTGGATCATTGTCTTGTTGGAAGACAAATCTCCGTCCCAGTCTCAGGTCTTTTGCAGACTCCATCAGGTTCTTTCTTCCAGAATGGTCCTGTATTTGGCTCCATCAATCTTCCCATCAATTTTAACCATCTTCTCTGTCCCTGCTGAAGAAAAGCAGGCCCAAACCATGATACTGCCACCACCATGTTTGACAATGGGGATGGTGTGTTCAGCTGTGTTGCTTTTACGCCAAACATAACGTTTTGCATTGTTGCCAAAAAGTTACATTTTGATTTCCTCTGACCAGAGCACCTTCTTCCACATGTTTGGTGTGTCTCCCAGGTGGCTTGTGGCAAACTTTAAACAACACTTTTTATGGATATCTTTAAGAAATGGCTTTCTTCTTGCCACTCTTCCATAAAGGCCAGATTTGTGCAATATACGACTGATTGTTGTCCTATGGACAGAGTCTCCCACCTCAGCTGTAGATCTCTGCAGTTCATCCAGAGTGATCATGGGCCTCTTGGCTGCATCTCTGATCAGTCTTCTCCTTGTTTGAGCTGAAAGTTTAGAGGGACGGCCAGGTCTTGGTAGATTTGCAGTGGTCTGATACTCCTTCCATTTCAATATTATCGCTTGCACAGTGCTCCTTGGGATGTTTAAAGCTTGGGAAATCTTTTTGTATCCAAATCCGGCTTTAAACTTCTTCACAACAGTATCTCGGACCTGCCTGGTGTGTTCCTTGTTCTTCATGATGCTCTCTGCACTTTTAACGGATCTCTGAGACTATCACAGTGCAGGTGCATTTATACGGAGACTTGATTACACACAGGTGGATTGTATTTATCATCATTAGTCATTTAGGTCAATATTGGATCATTCAGAGATCCTCACTGAACTTCTGGAGAGAGTAAAGAGAGTACACTGAAAGTAAAGGGGCTGAATAATTTTGCACGCCCAATTTTTCAGTTTTTGATTTGTTAAAAAAGTTTGAAATATCCAATAAATGTCGTTCCACTTCATGATTGTGTCCCACTTGTTGTTGATTCTTCACAAAAAAATACAGTTTTATATCTTTATGTTTGAAGCCTGAAATGTGGCAAAAGGTCGCAAAGTTCAAGGGGTCCGAATACTTTCGCAAGGCACTGTAGCTGGTGTTATTCATGCTGTTCCACACTAGCCCTATGCTACAGCAGAAAGTGATGGTTATAGCTGGGGTTATTCATGCTGTTCCACACTAGCCCTGTGCTACAGCAGAAAGTGATGGTTATAGCTGGGGTTATTCATGCTGTTCCACACTAGCCCTGTGCTACAGCAGAAAGTGATGGTTATAGCTGGTGTTATTCATGGTACCTGTTCCACACTAGCCCTGTGCTACAGCAGAAAGTGATGGTTATAGCTGGGGTTATTCATGCTGTTCCACACTAGCCCTGTGCTACAGCAGAAAGTGATGGTTATAGCTGGGGTTATTCATGGTACCTGTTCCACACTAGCCCTGTGCTACAGCAGAAAGTGATGGTTATAGCTGGGGTTATTCACGGTACCTGTTCCACACTAGCCCTGTGCTACAGCAGAAAGTGATGGTTATAGCTGGGGTTAGTCATGCTGTTCCACACTAGCCCTGTGCTACAGCAGAAAGTGATGGTTATAGCTGGTGTTATTCATGCTGTTCCACACTAGCCCTGTGCTACAGCAGAAAGTGATGGTTATAGCTGGTGTTATTCATGCTGTTCCACACTAGCCCTGTGCTACAGTAGAAAGTGATGGTTATAGCTGGGGTTATTCATGCTGTTCCACACTAGCCCTGTGCTACAGCAGAAAGTGATGGTTATAGCTGGGGTTATTCATGCTGTTCCACACTAGCCCTGTGCTACAGCTGAAAGTGATGGTTATAGCTGGTGTTATTCATGCTGTTCCACACTAGCCCTGTGCTACAGCAGAAAGTGATGGTTATAGCTGGTGTTATTCATGGTACCTGTTCCACACTAGCCCTGTGCTACAGCAGAAAGTGATGGTTATAGCTGGTGTTATTCATGGTACCTGTTCCACACTAGCCCTGTGCTACAGCAGAAAGTGATGGTTATAGCTGGGGTTATTCATGGTACCTGTTCCACACTAGCCCTGTGCTACAGCAGAAAGTGATGGTTATAGCTGTGGTTATTCATGGTACCTGTTCCACACTAGCCCTGTGCTACAGCAGAAAGTGATGGTTATAGCTGGTGTTATTCATGGTACCTGTTCCACACTAGCCCTGTGCTACAGCAGAAAGTGATGGTTATAGCTGGTGTTATTCATGCTGTTCCACACTAGCCCTGTGCTACAGCAGAAAGTGATGGTTATAGCTGGGGTTATTCATGCTGTTCCACACTAGCCCTGTGCTACAGCAGAAAGTGATGGTTATAGCTGGGGTTATTCATGCTGTTCCACACTAGCCCTGTGCTACAGCAGAAAGTGATGGTTATAGCTGGTGTTATTCATGGTACCTGTTCCACACTAGCCCTGTGCTACAGCAGAAAGTGATGGTTATAGCTGGTGTTATTCATGGTACCTGTTCCACACTAGCCCTGTGCTACAGCAGAAAGTGATGGTTATAGCTGGTGTTATTCATGCTGTTCCACACTAGCCCTGTGCTACAGCAGAAAGTGATGGTTATAGCTGGTGTTATTCATGCTGTTCCACACTAGCCCTGTGCTACAGCAGAAAGTGATGGTTATAGCTGGTGTTATTCATGGTACCTGTTCCACACTAGCCCTGTGCTACAGCAGACAGTGATGGTTATAGCTGGTGTTATTCATGCTGTTCCACACTAGCCCTGTGCTACAGCAGAAAGTGATGGTTATAGCTGGTGTTATTCACGGTACCTGTTCCACACTAGCCCTGTGCTACAGCAGAAAGTGATGGTTATAGCTGGGGTTATTCATGCTGTTCCACACTGGCCCTGTGCTACAGCAGAAAGTGATGGTTATAGCTGGTGTTATTCATGCTGTTCCACACTAGCCCTGTGCTACAGCAGAAAGAGTGATGGTTATAGCTGGTGTTATTCATGGTACCTGTTCCACACTAGCCCTGTGCTACAGCAGAAAGTGATGGTTATAGCTGGGGTTATTCATGCTGTTCCACACTAGCCCTGTGCTACAGCAGAAAGTGATGGTTATAGCTGGTGTTATTCATGGTACCTGTTCCACACTAGCCCTGTGCTACAGCAGAAAGTGATGGTTATAGCTGGGGTTATTCATGCTGTTCCACACTAGCCCTGTGCTACAGCAGAAAGTGATGGTTATAGCTGGTGTTATTCATGGTACCTGTTCCACACTAGCCCTGTGCTACAGCAGAAAGTGATGGTTATAGCTGGGGTTATTCATGGTACCTGTTCCACACTAGCCCTGTGCTACAGCAGAAAGTGATGGTTATAGCTGGGGTTATTCACGGTACCTGTTCCACACTAGCCCTGTGCTACAGCAGAAAGTGATGGTTATAGCTGGGGTTATTCATGCTGTTCCACACTAGCCCTGTGCTACAGCAGAAAGTGATGGTTATAGCTGGTGTTATTCACGGTACCTGTTCCACACTGGCCCTGTGCTACAGCAGAAAGTGATGGTTATAGCTGGGGTTATTCATGCTGTTCCACACTAGCCCTGTGCTACAGCAGAAAGTGATGGTTATAGCTGGGGTTATTCACGGTACCTGTTCCACACTAGCCCTGTGCTACAGCAGAAAGTGATGGTTATAGCTGGGGTTATTCATGCTGTTCCACACTAGCCCTGTGCTACAGCAGAAAGTGATGGTTATAGCTGGGGTTATTCATGCTGTTCCACACTAGCCCTGTACTACAGCAGAAAGTGATGGTTATAGCTGGGGTTATTCATGCTGTTCCACACTAGCCCTGTGCTACAGCAGAAAGTGATGGTTATAGCTGGTGTTATTCATGCTGTTCCACACTAGCCCTGTGCTACAGCAGAAAGTGATGGTTATAGCTGGGGTTATTCATGCTGTTCCACACTAGCCCTGTGCTACAGCAGAAAGTGATGGTTATAGCTGGGGTTATTCATGCTGTTCCACACTAGCCCTGTGCTACAGCAGAAAGTGATGGTTATAGCTGGGGTTATTCATGCTGTTCCACACTAGCCCTGTACTACAGCAGAAAGTGATGGTTATAGCTGGTGTTATTCATGCTGTTCCACACTAGCCCTGTGCTACAGCAGGAAGTGATGGTTATAGCTGGGGTTATTCATGCTGTTCCACACTAGCCCTGTGCTACAGCAGAAAGTGATGGTTATAGCTGGGGTTATTCATGCTGTTCCACACTAGCCCTGTGCTACAGTAGAAAGTGATGGTTATAGCTGGTGTTATTCATGCTGTGCCACACTAGCCCTGTGCTACAGCAGAAAGTGATGGTTATAGCTGGTGTTATTCATGCTGTTCCACACTAGCCCTGTGCTACAGCAGAAAGTGATGGTTATAGCTGGTGTTATTCATGCTGTTCCACACTAGCCCTGTGCTACAGCAGAAGCCTGCTCCGGCTCTACTCCCCCAGGCAGCTGTTACCCTCTTTATCCTCATAACACTGGACACATCCCTGAAGGAGACCTTGGCACACAGTTATCCCCTCAGCATGGCTAGCCAGGCTCTCTGCTGACTTTCTGTGTGCTCCTGCTTCCACAGCTGACCAGTGTGATCCGTGTTGTGTCTTAAGTGTCCACGTTACTCTGTAATTATTCCTCAGCACTTATTATGCGTTCTGTTTGCTCTGGTTTGGTGTCAGATGGGATACGATCTTTAAACACGCCGTTCACGTCCCTACTGACTGCTGCAGTGGAGTCTCTCTCTGTCTCTCTCTGTCTCTCTCTGTCTCTCTCTGTCTCTCTCTGTCTCTCTCTGTCTCTCTCTGGCTCTCTCTGTCTCTCTCTCTGTCTCTCTGTCTCTCTCTCTGTCTCTCTCTCTCTCTCTCTGGCTCTCTCTGTCTCTCTCTGGCTCTCTCTGGCTCTCTCTGTCTCTCTCTGTCTCTC
Source organism: Oncorhynchus mykiss (assembly GCF_057628025.1). NCBI lineage: Eukaryota > Metazoa > Chordata > Actinopteri > Salmoniformes > Salmonidae > Oncorhynchus > Oncorhynchus mykiss. The sequence goes on along the minus strand of NC_143044.1, from coordinate 59,955,498 downwards.
TCTGGCTCTCTCTGTCTCTCTCTGTCTCTCTCTGGCTCTCTCTGTCTCTCTCTGTCTCTCTCTGTCTCTCTCTGTCTCTCTCTGTCTCTCTCTGGCTCTCTCTGGCTCTCCCTGTCTCTCTCTGGCTCTCTGTCTCTCCCTAAATGTGCCCCTTTCACACAGAGACCCAGTGATCTGCTATGACTGCTCCCAGGAGGAGGCTGTTCCTTGGGACTCCCTCTCCTCCCCCTGTCTGTGGCTGCTCCCAGGAGGAGGCTGTTCCCTGGGACTCCCTCTCCTCCCCCTGTCTGTGGCTGCTCCCAGGAGGAGGCTGTTCCCTGGGACTCCCTCTCCTCCCCCTGTCTGGAACTGCTCCCAGAAGGAGGCTGTTCCCTGGGACTCCCTCTCCTCCCCCTGTCTGTGGCTGCTCCCAGGAGGAGGCTGTTCCCTGGGACTCCCTCTCCTCCCCCTGTCTGTGACTGCTCCCAGGAGGAGGCTGTTCCCTGGGACTCCCTCTCCTCCCCCTGTCTGTGGCTGCTCCCAGGAGGAGGCTGTTCCCTGGGACTCCCTCTCCTCCCCCTGTCTGTGGCTGCTCCCAGGAGGAGGCTGTTCCCTGGGAGTCCCTCTCCTCCCCCTGTCTGAGACTTTTCCCAGGAGGAGGCTGTTTCCTGGGACTCCCTCTCCTCCCCCTGTCTGTGGCTGCTCCCAGGAGGAGGCTGTTCCCTGGGACTCCCTCTCCTCCCCCTGTCTGGGGCTTCCACACTGCAGCCCACTGGGACCTTTTCTCCTCAGCCTAATAATGGACACTATCACTCCTCACCTCTGCTAATATTACATAATGGACACTATCACTCCTCACCTCTGCTATTAATACATAATGGACACTATCACTCCTCACCTCTGCTATTATTACATAATGGACACTATCACTCCTCACCTCTGCTATTAATACATAATGGACACTATCACTCCCCACCTCTGCTATTAATACATAATGGACACTATCACTCCTCACCTCTGCTATTAATACATAATGGACACTATCACTCCTCACCTCTGCTATTATTACATAATGGACACTATCACTCCTCACCTCTGCTATTAATACATAATGGACACTATCACTCCTCACCTCTGCTATTATTACATAATGGACACTATCACTCCTCACCTCTGCTATTATTACATAATGGACACTATCACTCCCCACCTCTGCTATTATTACATAATGGACACTATCACTCCCCACCTCTGCTATTATTACATAATGGACACTATCACTCCTCACCTCTGCTATTAATACATAATGGACACTATCACTCCTCACCTCTGCTATTATTACATAATGGACACTATCACTCCTCACCTCTGCTATTAATACATAATGGACACTATCACTCCTCACCTCTGCTATTATTACATAATGGACACTATCACTCCCCACCTCTGCTATTATTACATAATGGACACTATCACTCCTCACCTCTGCTATTATTACATAATGGACACTATCACTCCCCACCTCTGCTATTATTACATAATGGACACTATCACTCCTCACCTCTGCTATTAATACATAATGGACACTATCACTCCCCACCTCTGCTATTATTACATAATGGACACTATCACTCCTCACCTCTGCTATTAATACATAATGGACACTATCACTCCCCACCTCTGCTATTATTACATAATGGACACTATCACTCCTCACCTCTGCTATTATTACATAATGGACACTATCACTCCCCACCTCTGCTATTATTACATAATGGACACTATCACTCCCCACCTCTGCTATTATTACATAATGGACACTATCACTCCCCACCTCTGCTATTATTACATAATGGACACTATCACTCCTCACCTCTGCTATTAATACATAATGGACACACTCCTCACCTCTGCTATTATTACATAATGGACACTATCACTCCCCACCTCTGCTATTATTACATAATGGACACTATCACTCCTCACCTCTGCTATTATTACATAATGGACACTATCACTCCCCACCTCTGCTATTATTACATAATGGACACTATCACTCCTCACCGCTATTGGAACCTGATTGGATGGGTATATTATATGTCTCCTCAGGTACACTCACACATATCACATGTTGCTGTGTCTGTTTCCTGGTTAGCAGGAAGTCATTTCCATCCCAGTCAGGAACCTCTGGTCCTTTCACATGGTCTTGGTGTTGACGGACTGACTGACTGTCTGGATCCCGAATGGGGATTCCACTGTGCTGTCACACGTTGATAACTAACCTGGCTGTGGTTGTCAGTCACATCGTTGGCCCACTGGACCAACACCCTTCCGTTGTGAAGCCAGATGGAGATCGACACTGAGTTGCACGTGTCGCTAGTAGGGCTGCTGTGGTCATGACATTTTGTCAACCGGTAACTGCCCTGCAAGTGACAACAGTCCCACGGTAATTGACATGGACACGTTTTAGCGTCTCCAGGCCGACAAGCTGCTGACGCCTTAGTAACGTCTACATCCACTTAACATGCATCACAATAAACCCCTTATTTATCTGTTAGACTCTATTCTATGATAGAGTTCATTATGAAGTGAGTTCATTGTGGTGGGGGTCATTGTGGTGGGGTTCATTATGAAGTGAGTTCATTGTGGTGGGGGTCATTGTGGTGGGGGTCATTGTGATGGGGTTCATTGTGAAGTGGGTTCATTGTGATGGGGTTCATTATGGTGGGGGTCATTATGGTGGGGTTCATTATGGTGGGGGTCATTGTGATGGGGTTCATTGTGAAGTGGGTTCATTGTGATGGGGTTCATTATGGTGGGGGTCATTATGGTGGGGGTCATTGTGGTGGGGGTCATTGTGATGGGGTTCATTGTGATGGGGTTCATTGTGATGGGGTTCATTGTGATGGGGTTCATTTTGATGGAGTTCATTTGGCATGGTTGACCTGAATGGGGTTCATTATGATAGGGTTCATTTGGCATGGTTGACCTGGATGAGGTTCATTTCTCTCTCCACCTGTCTGGAGGTTCAGCTTGATATTTAGGCACATGTCTGTCTCTCTGCATCGATCTCTCTCTCTGCTCCTGTCTGATACAGTGATAACCATCAGAATGGGCATCACAATGTGACCTAGTTCCACAGTAGCACAGTAGTCCCTGTAGGTTCCTTCTGTTAGTTTAGTTTACTGTCCCTGTAGGTTCCTACTGTTAGTTTAGTTTACTGTCTGTCCCTGTAGGTTCCTTCTGTTAGTTTAGTTTACTGTCCCTGTAGGTTCCTTCTGTTAGTTTAGTTTTACTGTCTGTCCCTGTAGGTTCCTTCTGTTAGTTTAGTTTACTGTCCCTGTAGGTTCCTACTGTTAGTTTAGTTTACTGTCCCTGTAGGTTCTTTCTGTTAGTTTAGTTTACTGTCCCTGTAGGTTCCTTCTGTTAGTTTAGTTTACTGTCCCTGTAGGTTCCTTCTGTTAGTTTAGTTTACAGTCTGTCCCTGTAGGTTCCTTCTGTTAGTTTAGTTTACTGTCCCTGTAGGTTCCTTCTGTTAGTTTAGTTTTACTGTCTGTCCCTGTAGGTTCCTTCTGTTAGTTTAGTTTACTGTCCCTGTAGGTTCCTTCTGTTAGTTTAGTTTACTGTCCCTGTAGGTTCCTTCTGTTAGTTTAGTTTACTGTCCATGTAGGTTCCTTCTGTTAGTTTAGTTTACTGTCCCTGTAGGTTCCTTCTGTTAGTTTAGCTTACTGTCTGTCCCTGTAGGTTCCTTCTGTTAGTTTAGCTTACTGTCTGTCCCTGTAGGTTCCTTCTGTTAGTTTAGTTTACTGTCCCTGTAGGTTCCTACTGTTAGTTTAGTTTACTGTCCCTGTAGGTTCCTTCTGTTAGTTTAGTTTACTGTCCCTGTAGGTTCCTTCTGTTAGTTTAGTTTACTGTCCCTGTAGGTTCCTTCTGTTAGTTTAGTTTACTGTCCCTGTAGGTTCCTTCTGTTAGTTTAGTTTACTGTCCCTGTAGATTCCTTCTGTTAGTTTAGGTTACTGTCCCTGTAGGTTCCTACTGTTAGTTTAGTTTACTGTCCCTGTAGGGTCCTTCTGTTAGTTTACTGTCCCTGTAGATTCCTACTGTTAGTTTAGTTTACTGTCCCTGTAGGTTCCTACTGTTAGTTTAGTTTACTGTCCCTGTAGGTTCCTACTGTTAGTTTAGTTTACTGTCCCTGTAGGTTCCGTCTGTTAGTTTAGTTTACTGTCCCTGTAGGTTCCTTCTGTTAGTTTAGTTTACTGTCCCTGTAGGTTCCTACTGTTAGTTTAGTTTACTGTCCCTGTAGGTTCCTACTGTTAGTTTAGTTTACTGTCCCTGTAGGTTCCTTCTGTTAGTTTAGTTTACTGTGCCTGTAGGTTCCTACTGGTAGTTTAGTTTACTGTCCCTGTAGGTTCCTACTGTTAGTTTAGTTTACTGTCCCTGTAGGGTCCTTCTGTTAGTTTACTGTCCCTGTAGGTTCCTACTGTTAGTTTAGTTTACTGTCCCTGTAGGTTCCTTCTGTTAGTTTAGTTTACTGTCCCTGTAGATTCCTTCTGTTAGTTTAGTTTACTGTCCCTGTAGGTTCCTTCTGTTAGTTTAGTTTACTGTCCCTGTAGATTCCTTCTGTTAGTTTAGTTTACTGTCCCTGTAGGTTCCTTCTGTTCGTTTAGTTTACTGTCCCTGTAGGGTCCTTCTGTTAGTTTACTGTCCCTGTAGCTTCCTACTGTTAGTTTAGTTTACTGTCCCTGTAGGTTCCTTCTGTTAGTTTAGTTTACTGTCCCTGTAGGTTCCGTCTGTTAGTTTAGTTTACTGTCCCTGTAGGTTCCTTCTGTTAGTTTAGTTTACTGTCCCTGTAGGTTCCTACTGTTAGTTTAGTTTACTGTCCCTGTAGGTTCCTACTGTTAGTTTAGTTTACTGTCCCTGTAGGTTCCTTCTGTTAGTTTAGTTTACTGTGCCCGTAGGTTCCTACTGTTAGTTTAGTTTACTGTCCCTGTAGGTTCCTACTGTTAGTTTAGTTTACTGTCTGTCCCTGTAGGTTCCTACTGTTAGTTTAGTTTACTGTCCCTGTAGGTTCTTTCTGTTAGTTTAGTTTACTGTCCCTGTAGGTTCCTTCTGTTAGTTTAGTTTACTGTCCCTGTAGGTTCCTTCTGTTAGTTTAGTTTACAGTCTGTCCCTGTAGGTTCCTTCTGTTAGTTTAGTTTACTGTCCCTGTAGGTTCCTTCTGTTAGTTTAGTTTTACTGTCTGTCCCTGTAGGTTCCTTCTGTTAGTTTAGTTTACTGTCCCTGTAGGTTCCTTCTGTTAGTTTAGTTTACTGTCCCTGTAGGTTCCTTCTGTTAGTTTAGTTTACTGTCCATGTAGGTTCCTTCTGTTAGTTTAGTTTTACTGTCTGTCCCTGTAGGTTCCTTCTGTTAGTTTAGTTTACTGTCCCTGTAGGTTCCTTCTGTTAGTTTAGCTTACTGTCTGTCCCTGTAGGTTCCTTCTGTTAGTTTAGCTTACTGTCTGTCCCTGTAGGTTCCTTCTGTTAGTTTAGCTTACTGTCTGTCCCTGTAGGTTCCTTCTATTAGTTTAGTTTACTGTCCCTGTAGGTTCCCTCTGTTAGTTTAGTTTACTGTCCCTGTAGGTTCCTTCTGTTAGTTTAGTTTACTGTCCCTGTAGGTTCCTACTGTTAGTTTAGTTTACTGTCTCTCCCTGTAGGTTCCTACTGTTAGTTTAGTTTACTGTCTGTCCCTGTAGGCTCCTTCTGTTAGTTTAGTTTACTCTGCCTGTAGGTTCCTACTGTTAGTTTAGTTTACTGTCCCTGTAGGTTCCTACTGTTAGTTTAGTTTACTGTCCCTGTAGGTTCCTTCTGTTAGTTTAGTTTACTGTCCCTGTAGGTTCCTACTGTTAGTTTAGTTTACTGTCCCTGTAGGTTCCTTCTGTTAGTTTAGTTTACTGTCCCTGTAGGTTCCTTCTGTTAGTTTAGTTTACTGTCCCTGTAGGTTCCTTCTGTTAGTTTAGTTTACTGTCCCTGTAGGTTCCTTCTGTTAGTTTAGTTTACTGTCCCTGTAGATTCCTTCTGTTAGTTTAGGTTACTGTCCCTGTAGGTTCCTACTATTAGTTTAGTTTACTGTCCCTGTAGGGTCCTTCTGTTAGTTTACTGTCCCTGTAGATTCCTACTGTTAGTTTAGTTTACTGTCCCTGTAGGTTCCTACTGTTAGTTTAGTTTACTGTCCCTGTAGGTTCCTACTGTTAGTTTAGTTTACTGTCCCTGTAGGTTCCGTCTGTTAGTTTAGTTTACTGTCCCTGTAGGTTCCTTCTGTTAGTTTAGTTTACTGTCCCTGTAGGTTCCTACTGTTAGTTTAGTTTACTGTCCCTGTAGGTTCCTACTGTTAGTTTAGTTTACTGTCCCTGTAGGTTCCTTCTGTTAGTTTAGTTTACTGTGCCTGTAGGTTCCTACTGGTAGTTTAGTTTACTGTCCCTGTAGGTTCCTACTGTTAGTTTAGTTTACTGTCCCTGTAGGGTCCTTCTGTTAGTTTACTGTCCCTGTAGGTTCCTACTGTTAGTTTAGTTTACTGTCCCTGTAGGTTCCTTCTGTTAGTTTAGTTTGCTGTCCCTGTAGATTCCTTCTGTTAGTTTAGTTTACTGTCCCTGTAGGTTCCTTCTGTTAGTTTAGTTTACTGTCCCTGTAGATTCCTTCTGTTAGTTTAGTTTACTGTCCCTGTAGGTTCCTTCTGTTAGTTTAGTTTACTGTCCCTGTAGGGTCCTTCCGTTAGTTTACTGTCCCTGTAGCTTCCTACTGTTAGTTTAGTTTACTGTCCCTGTAGGTTCCTTCTGTTAGTTTAGTTTACTGTCCCTGTAGGTTCCGTCTGTTAGTTTAGTTTACTGTCCCTGTAGGTTCCTTCTGTTAGTTTAGTTTACTGTCCCTGTAGGTTCCTACTGTTAGTTTAGTTTACTGTCCCTGTAGGTTCCTACTGTTAGTTTAGTTTACTGTCCCTGTAGGTTCCTTCTGTTAGTTTAGTTTACTGTGCCCGTAGGTTCCTACTGTTAGTTTAGTTTACTGTCCCTGTAGGTTCCTACTGTTAGTTTAGTTTACTGTCTGTCCCTGTAGGTTCCTTCTGTTAGTTTAGTTTACTGTCCCTGTAGGTTCCTACTGTTAGTTTAGTTTACTGTCCCTGTAGGGTCCTTCTGTTAGTTTACTGTCCCTGTAGGTTCCTACTGTTAGTTTAGTTTACTGTCCCTGTAGGTTCCTACTGTTAGTTTAGTTTACTGTCCCTGTAGGTTCCTACTGTTAGTTTAGTTTACTGTCCCTGTAGGTTCCTACTGTTAGTTTAGTTTACTGTCCCTGTAGGTTCCTACTCTTCGTTTAGTTTACTGTCCCTGTAGGTTCCTTCTGTTAGTTTAGTTTACTGTCCCTGTAGGTTCCTTCTGTTAGTTTAGTTTACTGTCCCTGTAGATTCCTTCTGTTAGTTTAGTTTACTGTCCCTGTAGATTCCTTCTGTTAGTTTAGGTTACTGTCCCTGTAGGTTCCTACTGTTAGTTTAGTTTACTGTCCCTGTAGGGTCCTTCTGTTAGTTTACTGTCCCTGTAGGTTCCTACTGTTAGTTTAGTTTACTGTCCCTGTAGGTTCCTACTGTTAGTTTAGTTTACTGTCCCTGTAGGTTCCGTCTGTTAGTTTAGTTTACTGTCCCTGTAGGTTCCTTCTGTTAGTTTAGTTTACTGTCCCTGTAGGTTCCTACTGTTAGTTTAGTTTACTGTCCCTGTAGGTTCCTACTGTTAGTTTAGTTTACTGTCCCTGTAGGTTCCTTCTGTTAGTTTAGTTTACTGTGCCTGTAGGTTCCTTCTGTTAGTTTAGTTTACTGTCCCTGTAGGTTCCTACTGTTAGTTTAGTTTACTGTCCCTGTAGGTTCCTTCTGTTAGTTTAGTTTACTGTCCCTGTAGATTCCTTCTGTTAGTTTAGTTTACTGTCCCTGTAGGTTCCTTCTGTTAGTTTAGTTTACTGTCCCTGTAGATTCCTTCTGTTAGTTTAGTTTACTGTCCCTGTAGGTTCCTTCTGTTAGTTTAGTTTACTGTCCCTGTAGGGTCCTTCTGTTAGTTTACTGTCCCTGTAGCTTCCTACTGTTAGTTTAGTTTACTGTCCCTGTAGGTTCCTTCTGTTAGTTTAGTTTACTGTCCCTGTAGGTTCCGTCTGTTAGTTTAGTTTACTGTCCCTGTAGGTTCCTTCTGTTAGTTTAGTTTACTGTGCCTGTAGGTTCCTACTGTTAGTTTAGTTTACTGTCCCTGTAGGTTCCTACTGTTAGTTTAGTTTACTGTCCCTGTAAGTCCCTTTGGTTTCTCACACGTACAGACACACTGAACTTGTTTTCCTCAGCCCATTCTTACAGGGTTTCCTACACACACACACACACACACCGACAATCTTGATATATGGGTTGACTCATAACCTGCAGTCCTCCAGATCTGAATTACTTCTCATAATCAGCTCTCGTTGTCAGTAGAATTCCTGCATCCAAGAGGCGTCTTTCTATCAGCAGACTTCACTCTGACTGATGTGGAGCCACTTCTCTGGTTGTTATTATTCTTATCAGGTAAAACGCTAGATTATCTGACTGATGTGGAGCCACTTCTCTGGTTGTTATTATTCTTATCAGGTAAAACGCTAGATTATCTGACTGATGTGGAGCCACTTCTCTGGTTGTTATTATTCTTATCAGGTAAAACGCTAGATTTTCTGCCTGATGTGGAGCCACTTCTCTGGTTTGGTATTATTATTATCAGGTAAAACGCTAGATTATCTGACTGATGTGGAGCCACTTCTCTGGTTGTTATTATTCTTATCAGGTAAAACGCTAGATTATCTGACTGATGTGGAGCCACTTCTCTGGTTGTTATTATTCTTATCAGGTAAAACGCTAGATTAACTTCATGCAGAACATTAGGAAATATAGCTAGCTACATTTGTTTCTATGGTAAACATTAGGAAATATAGCTAGCTACATGTGTTTCTATGGTAAACATTAGGAAATATAGCTAGCTACATGTGTTTCTATGGTAAACATTAGGAAATATAGCTAGCTACATGTGTTTCTATGGTAAACATTAGGAAATATAGCTAGCTACATGTGTTTCTATGGTAAACATTAGGAAATATAGCTAGCTACATGTGTTTCTATGGTAAACATTAGGAAATATAGCTAGCTACATGTGTTTCTATGGTAAACATTAGGAAATATAGCTAGCTACATTTGTTTCTATGGTAAACATTAGGAAATATCGCTGTCTACATTTGTTTTTATGGTAAACATGAGGAAATATAGCTAGCTACATTTGTTTCTATGGTAAACATTAGGAAATATCGCTGTCTACATTTGTTTTTATGGTAAACATGAGGAAATATAGCTAGCTACATTTGTTTCTATGGTAAACATTAGGAATACGATGGCCATGCTTAGTTTTTTCAGAATGAAGCATTTCTTGCAGTAAAATGATACATCAAACGTAGGCCTCATTTTGATTTGGAGACAGGAGTGGAGAAATGGGATTTATTTCTGCATCTTGAGAGAATGTGAAGTTAACACCTCTACAGATGGTATCTATCAGCATCATAAGAGCTGCTAGTAGTTAACACCTCTACAGATGGGACCTATCAGCATCATAAGAGCTGCTAGTAGTTAACACCTCTACAGATGGGCCCTATCAGCATCATACGAGCTGCTAGTAGTTAACACCTCTACAGATGGGCCCTATCAGCATCATACGAGCTGCTAGTAGTTAACACCTCTACAGATGGGAGCTATCAGCATCATAGGAGCTGCTAGTAGTTAACACCTCTACAGATGGGAGCTATCAGCATCATAGGAGCTGCTAGTAGTTAACACCTCTACAGATGGGGTCTATCTGTGTCATAGGAGCTGCTAGTAGTTAACACCTCTACAGATGGTATCTATCAGCATCATACGAGCTGCTAGTAGTTAACACCTCTACAGATGGGCCCTATCAGCATCATACGAGCTGCTAGTAGTTAACACCTCTACAGATGGGACCTATCAGCATCATAGGAGCTGCTAGTAGTTAACACCTCTACAGATGGGACCTATCAGCATCATAGGAGCTGCTAGTAGTTAACACCTCTACAGATGGGACCTATCAGCATCATAGGAGCTGCTAGTAGTTAACACCTCTACAGATGGGACCTATCTGTGTCATAGGAGCTGCTAGTAGTCGCCAACTGTAGGAGGTGTTATCGATCTGAATGAGCATCATAGGAAATATGCATCCAAGCCAAACTGAAATCAGAAACACCTGTCATTCACACAGCTTTCTATGTCCATACAACCAGTCAAACCAATGTCAATTGGACATTTTGCACAGAAATTATATATATATATATATATATATTTTTGTTATTGCATTTTTCTCCCTGGATTGTAAATGTCTTTGGTCCATGAATGAAGCAGAGATCACAGAACGTTACCAATGTCCACTAGAATGAACCCTTCAATCAATTTCTGACATTTTATCCCGGTGAGCGAAGGGTTGGTTTAGTCTTCATGGGCAACGAGTCGTGACAGATGAGAAGCTGCATGTATTTAATCAACTAATAAATAAAAATGTTCAGAAATTATAAGCTGAAACGAATCTTAAGCAAAAATAATCCTGGTTCTGGTTCACTACTTTAGACCAGGTCCTATAGGGTAGTAGTGCACTACTTTAGACCAGGTCCTATAGGGTAGTAGTGCACTACTTTAGACCAGGGTCTATAGGTTAGTAGTACACTACTTTAGACCAGGGCCTATAGGGTAGTAGTGTACTACTTTAGACCAGGGCCTATAGGGTACTAGTGCACTACTTTAGACCAGGACCTATAGGGTAGTAGTGCACTACTTTAGACCAGGGTCTATAGGTTAGTAGTACACTACTTTAGACCAGGGCCTATAGGGTAGTAGTGTACTACTTTAGACCAGGGCCTATAGGGTACTAGTGCACTACTTTAGACCAGGACCTATAGGGTAGTAGTGCACTACTTTAGACCAGGGTCTATAGGTTAGTAGTACACTACTTTAGACCAGGGCCTATAGGGTACTAGTGCACTACTTTAGACCAGGACCTATAGGGTAGTAGTGTACTACTTTAGGCCAGGGCCTATAGGGTAGTGGTGCACTACTTTAGACCAGGACCTATAGGGTAGTAGTGCACTACTTTAGACCAGGACCTATAGGGTAGTAGTGCACTACTTTAGACCAGGACCTATAGGGTAGTGGTGCACTACTTTAGGCCAGGACCTATAGGGTAGTGGTGCACTACTTTAGGCCAGGACCTATAGGGTAGTGGTGCACTACTTTAGACCAGGACCTATAGCGTAGTAGTGCACTACTTTAGACCAGGACCTATAGGGTAGTAGTGCACTACTTTAGACCAGGACCTATAGGGTAGTGGTGCACTACTTTAGACCAGGGTCTATAGGTTAGTAGTACACTACTTTAGACCAGGACCTATAGGGTAGTAGTGCACTACTTTAGACCAGGGCCTATAGGGTAGTAGTGCACTACTTTAGGCCAGGACCTATAGGGTAGTGGTGCACTACTTTAGGCCAGGACCTATAGGGTAGTGGTGCACTACTTTAGGCCAGGACCTATAGGGTAGTGGTGCACTACTTTAGACTAGGACCTATAGGGGTAGTAGGGCATTTCCTTAGACCAGGTCCTATAGGGTAGTTGGGCATTTCCTTAGACCAATGCCTATAGGGTAGTAGGGCATTTCCTTAGACCAGGTCCTATAGGGTAGTAGTGCACTACTTTAGACCAGGACCTATAGGGTAGTAGTGCACTACTTTAGACCAGGACCTATAGGGTAGTAGTGCACTACTTTAGACCAGGACCTATAGGGTAGTAGTGCACTACTTTAGACCAGGTCCTATAGGGTAGTTGGGCATTTCCTTAGACCAGGGCCCTATAGTGTAGTAGTGCACTACTTTAGACCAGGACCTATAGGGTAGTAGTGCACTACTTTAGACTAGGACCTATAGGGTAGTAGTGCACTACTTTAGACCAGGGCCTATAGGGTAGTAGTGCACTACTTTAGACCAGGGCCTATAGGGTAGTAGGGCACTACTTTAGACCAGGACCTATAGGGTAGTAGTGAACAATGTAAGGAGTAGGGTGCCTTGTTGTTGTGAGAAAACCAGTGTGGAATGAATGGAGGCAGGCAGCAGAAGGGTTCTGATTACATGTCCAGGAACTCTCCTCCCGGATAATGTAGAGGTCGCTGATTGATTGATACCGGACTGGTTACAAATCATTTCAGGGCCAGTCCAATGATTCCTGGTCGCAACTGCAACCAACACACAATCACTCAGTCACACAGTCACATCAGCATACACAGTCACACTTTCCCTGACCCAGTCTGTAATACATACAGTGGGGCAAAAAAGTATTTAGTCAGCCACCAATTGTGCAAGTTCTCCCACTTTTTTTCAACTTTTGTAATTGACCAAATACTTATTTTCCACCATAATTTGCAAATAAATTCATTAAAAATCCTACAATGTGATTTTCTTTCTCATTTTGTCTGTCATAGTTGAAGTGTACCTATGATGAAAATTACAGGCCTCTCTCATCTTTTTAAGTGGGAGAACTTGCACACTTGGTGGCTGACTAAATACTTTTTTGCCCCACTGTACATGTTTCAAGGTCTCCTGAATGGCACAGCGGTCTAAGACACTGCATCTCAGTGCAAGAGGCGTCACTACAGTCTCTACAGTCCCTGGTTCGAATCCAGAATTTGTTCTTAACGGACTTGCCAAGTTAAATAAAAAATAAATTTTGTACTCCTCCAATCGTCTCTGTGCCTAAAAACACCAAGGTAATCTGTCTAAATGACTATCGCTCTGTGGCACTCAAATCTGTAGCCATAAAATGCTTTGAAAGGCTGGTCATGGCTCACATTCACATCATCAGCCCAGACACCCTGAACCCAGTCCAATTCGCATACCGCCCCAACAGATCCACAGATGACATTGTCTCTATTGCCGGTACTGCCCCTTCCCAGCTGGACAAGAGGAACACCTATGTGAGATTGTTATTCATTGACCACAGCTCAGCGTTTAACACCGTAGTACCCTCCATACTAATCACTAAGCTCAGAACCCTGGGACTGAACACCTCCCAACTGGATCCTGGACTTCCTGACGCCCCCCTCCCCGGTGGTGTGGGTAGGCAACAACAACACCCGCCACGCTGATCCTCAACACGGGGGGGGTCCCTCAGGGGTGCGTGCTTATACCCCTCACGACTCCCAACACCTATCCAGTGTCTCAAATGGCACCCTATTCTCCCTATCCAGTGTCTCAAATGGCACCCTATTCTCCCTATCCAGTGTCTCAAATGGCACCCTATTCTCCCTATCCAGTGTCTCAAATGGCACCCTATTCTCCCTATCCAGTGTCTCAAATGGCACCCTATTCTCCCTATCCAGTGTCTTTGTCCCAAATGGCACCCTATTCTCCCTATCCAGTGTCTCAAACGGCACCCTATTCTCCCTATCCAGTGTCCCAAATGGCACCCTATTCTCCCTATCCAGTGTCCCAAATGGCACCCTATTCTCCCTATCCAGTGTCTCAAATGGCACCCTATTCTCCCTATCCAGTGTCCCAAATGGCACCCTATTCTCCCTATCCAGTGTCTCAAATGGCACCCTATTCTCCCTATCCAGTGTCCCAAATGGCACCCTATTCTCCCTATCCAGTGTCCCAAATGGCACCCTATTCTCCCTATCCAGTCTAAAATGGCAGCCTATTCTCTCTATCCAGTGTCTGTCTCAAACGGCACCCTATTCTCCCTATCCAGGGTCTCAAACGGCACCCTATTCTCCCTATCCAGGGTCTCAAATGGCACCCTATTCTCCCTATCCAGGGTCTCAAATGGCACCCTATTCTCCCTATCCAGTATCTGTCTCAAATGGCACCCTATTCTCCCTATCCAGTGTCTCAAACGGCACCCTATTCTCCCTATCCAGTGTCCCAAATGGCACCCTATTCTCCCTATCCAGTGTCCCAAATGGCACCCTATTCTCCCTATCCAGTGTCTCAAATGGCACCCTATTCTCCCTATCCAGTGTCCCAAATGGCACCCTATTCTCCCTATCCAGTGTCTCAAATGGCACCCTATTCTCCCTATCCAGTGTCCCAAATGGCACCCTATTCTCCCTATCCAGTGTCCCAAATGGCACCCTATTCTCCCTATCCAGTCTAAAATGGCAGCCTATTCTCTCTATCCAGTGTCTGTCTCAAATGGCACCCTATTCTCCCTATCCAGTGCACTACGTTTAACCAGCTCCATAGGTCTCTGGTCAGAAATAGTGCACTACATAGGGAATAGTGTGCAATTTCGGCTGAGCTTGAGTCTCCGTGTATTGTGTCTGCCCCAGTAGATGGGGGGGGGGGGGGTGTAAGACGGACGAGGACAAGTTAATTCTGTTAAACATACCCGCCCGGTGGGGTGGAGGGATACCCGTGGTGACAAGGCCCCTTTTAATGATGCTGTCATTCACCTTGGTAAAGTAGTCCCATCGACCGGGGGGCCCTGCATGGTATCCTTCCCCCAGCAGGAGAGGAGAGGTAGAGTCCTCCCCGACCTTATTGCAAGTGGTGTGTGTGGTGGGTAGAACATATGTTGTCTTGGTTGTTGATGACTGTGTTTGCAGCAGGTGTGTGTGTGTGTGTGGTGGGTAGAACATATGTTGTCTTGGTTGTTGATGACTGTGTTTGCAGCAGATGTGTGTGTGTGTGTGGTGGGTAGAACATATGTTGTCTTGGTTGTTGATGAGTGTGTTTGCAGCAGATATGTGTGTGTGTGTGGTGGGTAGAACATATGTTGTCTTGGTTGTTGATGACTGTGTTTGCAGCAGATGTGTGTGTGTGTGTGGCGGGTAGAACATATGTTGTCTTGGTTGTTGATGACTGTGTTTGCAGCAGATGTGTGTGTGTGTGTGGTGGGTAGAACATATGTTGTCTTGGTTGTTGATGACTGTGTTTGCAGCAGATGTGTGTGTGTGTGTGGTGGGTAGCACATATGTTGTCTTGGTTGTTGATGAGTGTGTTTGCAGCAGATATGATATGTGTCAGTCTGTGTGCGGGTGTGTGTGTGTGTGTGGCGGGTAGAACATATGTTGTCTTGGTTGTTGATGACTGTGTTTGCAGCAGATGTGTGTGTGTGTGTGGCGGGTAGAACATATGTTGTCTTGGTTGTTGATGACTGTGTTTGCAGCAGATATGATATGTGTCAGTCTGTGTGTGGGTGTGTGTGTGTGTGTGTGGTGGGTAGAACATATGTTGTCTTGGTTGTTGATGAGTGTGTTTGCAGCAGATATGATATGTGTCAGTCTGTGTGTGGCGGGTAGAACATATGTTTTCTTGGTTGTTGATGACTGTGTTTGCAGCAGATATGATATGTGTCAGTCTGTGTGTGGCGGGTAGAACATATGTTGTCTTGGTTGTTGATGACTGTGTTTGCAGCAGATATGATATGTGTCAGTCTGTGTGTGGTGGGTAGAACATATGTTGTCTTGGTTGTTGATGAGTGTGTTTGCAGCAGATATGATATGTGTCAGTCTGTGTGTGGTGGGTAGAACATATGTTGTCTTGGTTGTTGATGAGTGTGTTTGCAGCAGATATGATATGTGTCAGTCTGTGTGTGGCGGGTAGAACATATGTTGTCTTGGTTGTTGATGAGTGTGTTTGCAGCAGATATGATATGTGTCAGTCTGTGTGTGGTGGGTAGAACATATGTTGTCTTGGTTGTTGATGAGTGTGTTTGCAGCAGATATGATATGTGTCAGTCTGTGTGTGGGTGTGTGTGGCGGGTAGAACATATGTTGTCTTGGTTGTTGATGAGTGTGTTTGCAGCAGATATGATATGTGTCAGTCTGTGTGTGGGTGTGTGTGGCGGGTAGAACATATGTTGTCTTGGTTGTTGATGAGTGTGTTTGCAGCAGATATGATATGTGTCAGTCTGTGTGTGGGTGTGTGTGTGTGTGTGGTGGGTAGAACATATGTTGTCTTGGTTGTTGATGACTGTGTTTGCAGCAGATATGATATGTGTCAGTCTGTGTGTGGTGGGTAGAACATATGTTGTCTTGGTTGTTGATGACTGTGTTTGCAGCAGATATGATATGTGTCAGTCTGTGTGTGGGTAGCACATATGTTGTCTTGGTTGTTGATGACTGTGTTTGCAGCAGATGTGTGTGTGTGTGTGGTGGGTAGAACATATGTTGTCTTGGTTGTTGATGACTGTGTTTGCAGCAGATATGATATGTGTCAGTCTGTGTGTGGTGGGTAGAACATATGTTGTCTTGGTTGTTGATGACTGTGTTTGCAGCAGATATGATATGTGTCAGTCTGTGTGTGGTGGGTAGAACATATGTTGTCTTGGTTGTTGATGACTGTGTTTGCAGCAGATATGATATGTGTCAGTCTGTGTGTGGGTAGAACATATGTTGTCTTGGTTGTTGATGACTGTGTTTGCAGCAGATATGATATGTGTCAGTCTGTGTGTGGGTAGCACATATGTTGTCTTGGTTGTTGATGACTGTGTTTGCAGCAGATATGATATGTGTCAGTCTGTGTGTGGGTAGCACATATGTTGTCTTGGTTGTTGATGAGTGTGTTTGCAGCAGATATGATATGTGTCAGTCTGTGTGTGGGTTAGGGTTAGGGTTAGTTGATGAGTGTGTTTGCAGCAGATATGATATGTGTCAGTCTGTGTGTGGGTGTTCTGTGGTGGGTAGAACATATGTTGTCTTGGTTGTTGATGAGTGTGTTTGCAGCAGATATGATATGTGTCAGTCTGTGTGTGGGTTAGGGTTAGGGTTAGGGTTAGGGTTAGTTGATGACTGTGTTTGCAGCAGATATGATATGTGTCAGTCTGTGTGTGGGTTAGGGTTAGGGTTAGGGTTAGGGTTAGTTGATGAGTGTGTTTGCAGCAGATATGATATGTGTCAGTCTGTGTGTGGGTGTGTGGTGGGTAGAACATATGTTGTCTTGGTTGTTGATGAGTGTGTTTGCAGCAGATATGATATGTGTCAGTCTGTGTGTGGGTGTGTGTGTGTGTGGGTGTGTGGTGGGTAGAACATATGTTGTCTTGGTTGTTGATGAGTGTGTTTGCAGCAGATATGATATGTGTCAGTCTGTGTGTGGGTTAGGGTTAGGGTTAGGGTTAGGGTTAGTTGATGAGTGTGTTTGCAGCAGATATGATATGTGTCAGTCTGTGTGTGGGTGTGTGGTGGGTAGAACATATGTTGTCTTGGTTGTTGATGAGTGTGTTTGCAGCAGATATGATATGTGTCAGTCTGTGTGTGGGTAGAACATATGTTGTCTTGGTTGTTGATGACTGTGTTTGCAGCAGATATGATATGTGTCAGTCTGTGTGTGGGTTAGGGTTAGGGTTAGGGTTAGGGTTAGTTGATGACTGTGTTTGCAGCAGATATGATATGTGTCAGTCTGTGTGTGGGTAGAACATATGTTGTCTTGGTTGTTGATGACTGTGTTTGCAGCAGATATGATATGTGTCAGTCTGTGTGTGGGTAGAACATATGTTGTCTTGGTTGTTGATGAGTGTGTTTGCAGCAGATATGATATGTGTCAGTCTGTGTGTGGGTGTTCTGTGGTGGGTAGAACATATGTTGTCTTGGTTGTTGATGACTGTGTTTGCAGCAGATGTGATATGTGTCAGTCTGTGTGTGGGTGTTCTGTGGTGGGTAGAACATATGTTGTCTTGGTTGTTGATGAGTGTGTTTGCAGCAGATATGATATGTGTCAGTCTGTGTGTGGGTGTGTGTGGTGGGTAGAACATATGTTGTCTTGGTTGTTGATGAGTGTGTTTGCAGCAGATATGATATGTGTCAGTCTGTGTGTGGGTGTTCTGTGGTGGGTAGAACATATGTTGTCTTGGTTGTTGATGACTGTGTTTGCAGCAGATATGATATGTGTCAGTCTGTGTGTGGTGGGTAGAACATATGTTGTCTTGGTTGTTGATGACTGTGTTTGCAGCAGATATGATATGTGTCAGTCTGTGTGTGGGTAGCACATATGTTGTCTTGGTTGTTGATGAGTGTGTTTGCAGCAGATATGATATGTGTCAGTCTGTGTGTGGGTGTTCTGTGGCGGGTAGAACATATGTTGTCTTGGTTGTTGATGACTGTGTTTGCAGCAGATATGATATGTGTCAGTCTGTGTGTGGGTAGAACATATGTTGTCTTGGTTGTTGATGACTGTGTTTGCAGCAGATATGATATGTGTCAGTCTGTGTGTGGGTAGAACATATGTTGTCTTGGTTGTTGATGACTGTGTTTGCAGCAGATATGATATGTGTCAGTCTGTGTGTGTGTGTGGTGGGTAGAACATATGTTGTCTTGGTTGTTGATGACTGTGTTTGCAGCAGATATGATATGTGTCAGTCTGTGTGTGGTGGGTAGAACATATGTTGTCTTGGTTGTTGATGACTGTGTTTGCAGCAGATATGATATGTGTCAGTCTGTGTGTGGTGGGTAGAACATATGTTGTCTTGGTTGTTGATGACTGTGTTTGCAGCAGATATGATATGTGTCAGTCTGTGTGTGGGTAGCACATATGTTGTCTTGGTTGTTGATGACTGTGTTTGCAGCAGATATGATATGTGTCAGTCTGTGTGGTGGGTAGAACATATGTTGTCTTGGTTGTTGATGACTGTGTTTGCAGCAGATATGATATGTGTCAGTCTGTGTGTGGTGGGTAGAACATATGTTGTCTTGGTTGTTGATGACTGTGTTTGCAGCAGATATGATATGTGTCAGTCTGTGTGTGGGTAGCACATATGTTGTCTTGGTTGTTGATGACTGTGTTTGCAGCAGATATGATATGTGTCAGTCTGTGTGTGGGTAGAACATATGTTGTCTTGGTTGTTGATGACTGTGTTTGCAGCAGATATGATATGTGTCAGTCTGTGTGTGGGTAGCACATATGTTGTCTTGGTTGTTGATGACTGTGTTTGCAGCAGATATGATATGTGTCAGTCTGTGTGTGGTGGGTAGAACATATGTTGTCTTGGTTGTTGATGACTGTGTTTGCAGCAGATATGATATGTGTCAGTCTGTGTGTGGTGGGTAGAACATATGTTGTCTTGGTTGTTGATGACTGTGTTTGCAGCAGATATGATATGTGTCAGTCTGTGTGTGGGTTAGGGTTAGGGTTAGGGTTAGTTGATGAGTGTGTTTGCAGCAGATATGATATGTGTCAGTCTGTGTGTGGGTTAGGGTTAGTTGATGAGTGTGTTTGCAGCAGATATGATATGTGTCAGTCTGTGTGTGGGTTAGGGTTAGTTGATGACTGTGTTTGCAGCAGATATGATATGTGTCAGTCTGTGTGTGGGTGTTCTGTGGTGGGTAGAACATATGTTGTCTTGGTTGTTGATGACTGTGTTTGCAGCAGATATGATATGTGTCAGTCTGTGTGTGGGTGTGTGTGGTGGGTAGAACATATGTTGTCTTGGTTGTTGATGACTGTGTTTGCAGCAGATATGATATGTGTCAGTCTGTGTCAGTCTGTGTGTGGCGGGTAGAACATATGTTGTCTTGGTTGTTGATGACTGTGTTTGCAGCAGATATGATATGTGTCAGTCTGTGTGTGGTGGGTAGAACATATGTTGTCTTGGTTGTTGATGACTGTGTTTGCAGCAGATATGATATGTGTCAGTCTGTGTGTGGTGGGTAGAACATATGTTGTCTTGGTTGTTGATGACTGTGTTTGCAGCAGATATGATATGTGTCAGTCTGTGTGTGGGTGTTCTGTGGTGGGTAGAACATATGTTGTCTTGGTTGTTGATGACTGTGTTTGCAGCATTTATGATATGTGTCAGTCTGTGTGTGGGTGTGTGTGGTGGGTAGAACATATGTTGTCTTGGTTGTTGATGACTGTGTTTGCAGCAGATATGATATGTGTCAGTCTGTGTGTGGCGGGTAGAACATATGTTGTCTTGGTTGTTGATGAGTGTGTTTGCAGCAGATATGATATGTGTCAGTCTGTGTGTGGTGGGTAGAACATATGTTGTCTTGGTTGTTGATGACTGTGTTTGCAGCAGATATGATATGTGTCAGTCTGTGTGTGGGTAGAACATATGTTGTCTTGGTTGTTGATGACTGTGTTTGCAGCAGATATGATATGTGTCAGTCTGTGTGTGGTGGGTAGAACATATGTTGTCTTGGTTGTTGATGACTGTGTTTGCAGCAGATATGATATGTGTCAGTCTGTGTGGTGGGTAGAACATATGTTGTCTTGGTTGTTGATGAGTGTGTTTGCAGCAGATATGATATGTGTCAGTCTGTGTGGTGGGTAGAACATATGTTGTCTTGGTTGTTGATGAGTGTGTTTGCAGCAGATATGATATGTGTCAGTCTGTGGTGGGTAGAACATATGTTGTCTTGGTTGTTGATGACTGTGTTTGCAGCAGATATGATATGTGTCAGTCTGTGGTGGGTAGAACATATGTTGTCTTGGTTGTTGATGACTGTGTTTGCAGCAGATATGATATGTGTCAGTCTGTGTGGTGGGTAGAACATATGTTGTCTTGGTTGTTGATGACTGTGTTTGCAGCAGATATGATATGTGTCAGTCTGTGGTGGGTAGAACATATGTTGTCTTGGTTGTTGATGACTGTGTTTGCAGCAGATATGATATGTGTCAGTCTGTGTGTGGGTAGAACATATGTTGTCTTGGTTGTTGATGACTGTGTTTGCAGCAGATATGATATGTGTCAGTCTGTGTGTGGGTAGCACATATGTTGTCTTGGTTGTTGATGACTGTGTTTGCAGCAGATATGATATGTGTCAGTCTGTGTGGTGGGTAGAACATATGTTGTCTTGGTTGTTGATGACTGTGTTTGCAGCAGATATGATATGTGTCAGTCTGTGTGTGGTGGGTAGAACATATGTTGTCTTGGTTGTTGATGACTGTGTTTGCAGCAGATATGATATGTGTCAGTCTGTGTGTGGGTAGCACATATGTTGTCTTGGTTGTTGATGACTGTGTTTGCAGCAGATATGATATGTGTCAGTCTGTGTGTGGGTAGAACATATGTTGTCTTGGTTGTTGATGACTGTGTTTGCAGCAGATATGATATGTGTCAGTCTGTGTGTGGGTAGCACATATGTTGTCTTGGTTGTTGATGACTGTGTTTGCAGCAGATATGATATGTGTCAGTCTGTGTGTGGTGGGTAGAACATATGTTGTCTTGGTTGTTGATGACTGTGTTTGCAGCAGATATGATATGTGTCAGTCTGTGTGTGGTGGGTAGAACATATGTTGTCTTGGTTGTTGATGACTGTGTTTGCAGCAGATATGATATGTGTCAGTCTGTGTGTGGGTTAGGGTTAGGGTTAGGGTTAGTTGATGAGTGTGTTTGCAGCAGATATGATATGTGTCAGTCTGTGTGTGGGTTAGGGTTAGTTGATGAGTGTGTTTGCAGCAGATATGATATGTGTCAGTCTGTGTGTGGGTTAGGGTTAGTTGATGACTGTGTTTGCAGCAGATATGATATGTGTCAGTCTGTGTGTGGGTGTTCTGTGGTGGGTAGAACATATGTTGTCTTGGTTGTTGATGACTGTGTTTGCAGCAGATATGATATGTGTCAGTCTGTGTGTGGGTGTGTGTGGTGGGTAGAACATATGTTGTCTTGGTTGTTGATGACTGTGTTTGCAGCAGATATGATATGTGTCAGTCTGTGTGTGGGTGTTCTGTGGTGGGTAGAACATATGTTGTCTTGGTTGTTGATGACTGTGTTTGCAGCAGATATGATATGTGTCAGTCTGTGTGTGGGTGTGTGTGGTGGGTAGAACATATGTTGTCTTGGTTGTTGATGACTGTGTTTGCAGCAGATATGATATGTGTCAGTCTGTGTGTGGCGGGTAGAACATATGTTGTCTTGGTTGTTGATGAGTGTGTTTGCAGCAGATATGATATGTGTCAGTCTGTGTGTGGCGGGTAGAACATATGTTGTCTTGGTTGTTGATGACTGTGTTTGCAGCAGATATGATATGTGTCAGTCTGTGTGTGGTGGGTAGAACATATGTTGTCTTGGTTGTTGATGACTGTGTTTGCAGCAGATATGATATGTGTCAGTCTGTGTGTGGTGGGTAGAACATATGTTGTCTTGGTTGTTGATGACTGTGTTTGCAGCAGATATGATATGTGTCAGTCTGTGTGTGGGTGTTCTGTGGTGGGTAGAACATATGTTGTCTTGGTTGTTGATGACTGTGTTTGCAGCAGATATGATATGTGTCAGTCTGTGTGTGGGTGTGTGTGGTGGGTAGAACATATGTTGTCTTGGTTGTTGATGACTGTGTTTGCAGCAGATATGATATGTGTCAGTCTGTGTGTGGGTAGAACATATGTTGTCTTGGTTGTTGATGACTGTGTTTGCAGCAGATGTGATATGTGTCAGTCTGTGTGGTGGGTAGCACATATGTTGTCTTGGTTGTTGATGACTGTGTTTGCAGCAGATATGATATGTGTCAGTCTGTGTGTGGGTAGAACATATGTTGTCTTGGTTGTTGATGACTGTGTTTGCAGCAGATATGATATGTGTCAGTCTGTGTGTGGTGGGTAGAACATATGTTGTCTTGGTTGTTGATGACTGTGTTTGCAGCAGATATGATATGTGTCAGTCTGTGTGGTGGGTAGAACATATGTTGTCTTGGTTGTTGATGAGTGTGTTTGCAGCAGATATGATATGTGTCAGTCTGTGTGGTGGGTAGAACATATGTTGTCTTGGTTGTTGATGAGTGTGTTTGCAGCAGATATGATATGTGTCAGTCTGTGGTGGGTAGAACATATGTTGTCTTGGTTGTTGATGACTGTGTTTGCAGCAGATATGATATGTGTCAGTCTGTGGTGGGTAGAACATATGTTGTCTTGGTTGTTGATGACTGTGTTTGCAGCAGATATGATATGTGTCAGTCTGTGTGTGGGTAGAACATATGTTGTCTTGGTTGTTGATGACTGTGTTTGCAGCAGATATGATATGTGTCAGTCTGTGTGTGGGTAGAACATATGTTGTCTTGGTTGTTGATGACTGTGTTTGCAGCAGATATGATATGTGTCAGTCTGTGTGTGGGTTAGGGTTAGGGTTAGGGTTAGGGTTAGGGTTAGTTGATGAGTGTGTTTGCAGCAGATATGATATGTGTCAGTCTGTGTGTGGGTTAGGGTTAGGGTTAGGGTTAGGGTTAGGGTTAGGGTTAGTTGATGAGTGTGTTTGCAGCAGATATGATATGTGTCAGTCTGTGTGTGGGTAGAACATATGTTGTCTTGGTTGTTGATGACTGTGTTTGCAGCAGATGTGATATGTGTCAGTCTGTGTGTGGGTAGCACATATGTTGTCTTGGTTGTTGATGACTGTGTTTGCAGCAGATATGATATGTGTCAGTCTGTGTGTGGGTTAGGGTTAGGGTTAGGGTTAGGGTTAGTTGATGACTGTGTTTGCAGCAGATATGATATGTGTCAGTCTGTGTGTGGCGGGTAGAACATATGTTGTCTTGGTTGTTGATGACTGTGTTTGCAGCAGATATGATATGTGTCAGTCTGTGTGTGGGTGTGTGTGTGGGTAGCACATATGTTGTCTTGGTTGTTGATGACTGTGTTTGCAGCAGATATGATATGTGTCAGTCTGTGTGTGGGTTAGGGTTAGGGTTAGGGTTAGGGTTAGTTGATGACTGTGTTTGCAGCAGATATGATATGTGTCAGTCTGTGTGTGGCGGGTAGAACATATGTTGTCTTGGTTGTTGATGACTGTGTTTGCAGCAGATATGATATGTGTCAGTCTGTGTGTGGGTGTGTGTGTGGGTAGCACATATGTTGTCTTGGTTGTTGATGACTGTGTTTGCAGCAGATATGATATGTGTCAGTCTGTGTGTGGGTTAGGGTTAGGGTTAGGGTTAGGGTTAGTTGATGACTGTGTTTGCAGCAGATATGATATGTGTCAGTCTGTGTGTGGCGGGTAGAACATATGTTGTCTTGGTTGTTGATGAGTGTGTTTGCAGCAGATATGATATGTGTCAGTCTGTGTGTGGTGGGTAGAACATATGTTGTCTTGGTTGTTGATGACTGTGTTTGCAGCAGATATGATATGTGTCAGTCTGTGTGTGGGTGTTCTGTGGTGGGTAGAACATATGTTGTCTTGGTTGTTGATGACTGTGTTTGCAGCAGATATGATATGTGTCAGTGTGTGTGTGTGTGTGTGGTGGGTAGAACATATGTTGTCTTGGTTGTTGATGAGTGTGTTTGCAGCAGATATGATATGTGTCAGTCTGTGTGTGGTGGGTAGAACATATGTTGTCTTGGTTGTTGATGAGTGTGTTTGCAGCAGATATGATATGTGTCAGTCTGTGTGTGGTGGGTAGAACATATGTTGTCTTGGTTGTTGATGACTGTGTTTGCAGCAGATATGATATGTGTCAGTCTGTGTGTGGGTAGAACATATGTTGTCTTGGTTGTTGATGACTGTGTTTGCAGCAGATATGATATGTGTCAGTCTGTGTGTGGTGGGTAGAACAGCAGATATGATATGTGTCAGTCTGTGTGTGGGTGTGGCGGGTAGAACATATGTTGTCTTGGTTGTTGATGAGTGTGTTTGCAGCAGATATGATATGTGTCAGTCTGTGTGTGGTGGGTAGAACATATGTTGTCTTGGTTGTTGATGACTGTGTTTGCAGCAGATATGATATGTGTCAGTCTGTGTGTGGGTGTGGCGGGTAGAACATATGTTGTCTTGGTTGTTGATGACTGTGTTTGCAGCAGATATGATATGTGTCAGTCTGTGTGTGGGTAGAACAGCAGATATGATATGTGTCAGTCTGTGTGTGGGTAGAACAGCAGATATGATATGTGTCAGTCTGTGTGTGGGTGTGTCTGTGTGTGGGTGTGTCTGTGTGTGGGTGTTCTGTGTGTGGGTGTTCTGTGAGCTCGGCTGCCACTATGTTTTTAGTATGACACCCACACAACCATCCTGCCACACTGGAGCCACACGTCTTATTTCCTTTTCCTGTCCTTTTAATAGCCTCGTCTCTTCTTCTCTCCCCTCAGCAATCTACAATTACGATGTCCGTGGAGACGAGGAGCTGTCGCTACAGATTGGAGACACAGTCCACATACTAGAGACATATGAAGGTAGGAACACACTGATGACACAGTCCACATCCTAGAGACATATGAAGGTAAGGAACACACTGACTGATGACACAGTCCACATACTAGAGACATATGAAGGTAAGGAACACACTGACTGATGACACAGTCCACATACTACAGACATATGCAGGTAAGGAACACACTGACTGATGACACAGTCCACATACTAGAGACATATGAAGGTAGGAACACACTGATGACACAGTCCACATACTAGAGACATATGAAGGTAAGGAACACACTGACTGATGACACAGTCCACATACTAGAGACATATGAAGGTAGGAACACACTGATGACACAGTCCACATACTAGAGACATATGAAGGTAAGGAACACACTGACTGATGACACAGTCCACATACTAGAGACATATGAAGGTAAGGAACACACTGACTGATGACACAGTCCACATACTAGAGACATATGAAGGTAGGAACACACTGATGACACAGTCCACATACTACAGACATATGAAGGTAGGAACACACTGATGACACAGTCCACATACTAGAGACATATGAAGGTAAGGAACACACTGACTGATGACACAGTCCACATACTAGAGACATATGAAGGTAGGAACACACTGATGACACAGTCCACATACTAGAGACATATGAAGGTAAGGAACACACTGACTGATGACACAGTCCACATACTAGAGACATATGAAGGTAGGAACACACTGATGACACAGTCCACATACTAGAGACATATGAAGGTAAGGAACACACTGACTGATGACACAGTCCACATACTAGAGACATATGAAGGTAGGAACACACTGACTGATGACACAGTCCACATACTACAGACATATGAAGGTAGGAACACACTGACTGATGACACAGTCCACATACTAGAGACATATGAAGGTAGGAACACACTGACTGATGACAGTCCACATACTAGAGACATATGAAGGTAGGAACACACTGATGACACAGTCCACATACTACAGACATATGAAGGTAGGAACACACTGACTGATGACACAGTCCACATACTAGAGACATATGAAGGTAGGAACACACTGATGACACAGTCCACATACTAGAGACATATGAAGGTAGGAACACACTGACTGATGACACAGTCCACATACTAGAGACATATGAAGGTAGGAACACACTGATGACACAGTCCACATACTACAGACATATGAAGGTAGGAACACACTGATGACACAGTCCACATACTACAGACATATGAAGGTAGGAACACACTGATGACACAGTCCACATACTACAGACATATGAAGGTAGGAACACACTGACTGATGACACAGTCCACATACTAGAGACATATGAAGGTAGGAACACACTGATGACACAGTCCACATACTAGAGACATATGAAGGTAGGAACACACTGATGACACAGTCCACATACTACAGACATATGCAGGTAAGGAACACACTGATGACACAGTCCACATACTAGAGACATATGAAGGTAGGAACACACTGATGACACAGTCCACATACTAGAGACATATGAAGGTATACTGTATGTTTATGAGGGCACACTAAGTGACGACAGTCCCGATCAGGTTACCAAGGATAATTGCAGGTGATTCTGTCGTTCTCAGTGACGCAGGTGTTTTGGTAGATGTCTCCATTAAACTCGTAGCTGATCTGTGCTCCCTGTCCGAATGTTTCAGACATGACCCCCTCCGTCGTTGTGTTTTGGAGATGACAGTTCTGCGTGATGCTAATGCTAGGTGTTGTTTCCTTTTGCTGTGTAATATGTCCCGTTGTCTTCACCTCCAGGCTGGTACAGAGGTCACAGGCTGAGGAGGAAGTCCAAGAAAGTGAGTTGATATATATATTTTTGGTACATTCAAACGGTTTAGTTTCATCTCAGCGGTTCCCTTCGTCTATTTCAGGAGCGTTGGAGCGTCATTCCAACATCTAAAATCTAAACAAGTTGAGAGCTCAGTCTTTTGTTAGTCATAATGTGATATACTATGATGTGAATATGGTGTAACGTCGATAACAAATCAAATATTATTTTTTGTCTCAAGTGTTTTGTGTGTCTTTTCTTTCCCTTCTGCAATTGCAATGGACTCGGGATGTCATTTAACCTCATGAAATGACCGATCTGAAGTCAAAACCAGTTCAGGCTTCCCATCGCCTGTCCTGTATCAATCTGTTTATTGTGTGTCCTGTCTTTCCCGCCTTCTGTTCCAGGGGATCTTTCCTGCCTGTTACATTCACCTCAAGGAGGCCACCGTTGAAGGCAATGGGTCAGTGCTGATTCTGTTTGTTTTTGTATATTTTTTTTTTTAGGATGTTTTTGACACTTTATTGAGACGACATGGGAATCAGATGGGGAGGCTGGCTGGAGGCAGAAATAGAGGGAAAAGGTGGTTCTGGGGATTGAACCCTGGGCTCCAGTCGGACTCGTATAGAAAAGGTGGTTCTGGGGATTGAACCTTGGTCTCCAGTCGGACTCGTTTAGAAAAGGTGGTTCTGAACCCTGGTCTCCAGTCAGACTTTTGTAGAAAAGGTGGTTCTGAACCCTGGTCTCTAGTGGGGACTGATATATGTAACTTGTACTGGGAGTTTTACCCACTCAACCATGGCTCTAGTGCTGCTTCCAATGGTATTCTACTGAATTATTTTGGGATTGTCGAATGGGCAATTTGAGATTATTGTATGAATCAAATGGACAACTTGAGATAATTGTTTCCACCTTCTACTTATGTAGTTGTTGTAAACTAGTCCTGGTCCCAGATCTGATCTCAGATCTGGGACCAGGCTAGTGAGATCAGATCTGGGACCAGGCTAGTGAGATCAGATCTGGGACCAGGCTAGTGAGATCAGATCTGGGACCAGGCTAGTGAGATCAGATGTGGGACCAGGGCTAGTGAGATCAGATCTGGGACCAGGGCTAGTGAGATCAGATGTGGGACCAGGGCTAGTGAGATCAGATCTTGTACCAGGGCTAGTGAGATCAGATCTGGGACCAGGGCTAGTGAGATCAGATCTGGGACCAGGGCTAGTGAGATCAGATCTGGGACCAGGGCTAGTGAGATCAGATCTGGGACCAGGGCTAGTGAGATCAGATGTGGGACCAGGGATAGTGAGATCAGATGCGCGACCAAGGCTAGTGAGATCAGATCTGGGACCAGGGCTAGTGAGATCAGATCTGGGACCAGGGCTAGTGAGATCAGATCTGGGACCAGGGCTAGTGAGATCAGATCTGGGACCAGGGCTAGTGAGATCAGATCTGGGACCAGGGCTAGTGAGATCAGATCTGGGACCAGGGCTAGTGAGATCAGATCTGGGACCAGGGCTAGTGAGATCAGATCTGGGACCAGGGCTAGTGAGATCAGATCTGGGACCAGGGCTAGTGAGATCAGATCTGGGACCAGGGCTAGTGAGATCAGATCTGGGACCAGGGCTAGTGAGATCAGATCTGGGACCAGGGCTAGTGAGATCAGATCTGGGACCAGGGCTAGTGAGATCAGATCTGGGACCAGGGCTAGTGAGATCAGATCTGGGACCAGGGCTAGTGAGATCAGATCTGGGACCAGGGCTAGTGAGATCAGATCTGGGACCAGGGCTAGTGAGATCTGATCTGGGACCAGGGCTAGTGAGATCTGATCTGGGACCAGGGCTAGTGAGATCTGATCTGGGACCAGGGCTAGTGAGATCAGATGTGGGACCAGGGATAGTGAGATCAGATCTGGGACCAGGATACTGTAAACTGGAGTATGAGTACCTGCTAGGTTGAGGATTATTTGGTTGTGGTCTGACGTAGTGATACGTGGCCCTTCCTCACTGGTTAGCACGGCTTCTTGGACGGCATCACAGCACCAATCAGCATTCAGATCACGTCCCAATTTTTAGTATTTCATTTTCAGAAGAACAACTAACATTTGAAAAGCCTTTTAAGCTGTGAAATAATCAACTGAAGGAAGTAGTTTCAAAAGTAGTTTTGACGAGGATATTTCTGACAGAAATAAACGACACATTTTGTTTTAAAAGGCCGTAGTAGTCAGTACACAGTGTGAGACTAATTAGAATTCCAATTAAAACCAGTCAGAATCCAGTTTTGATGCCAGTAAACTCCAGGATCAACGGATGTTTTAGACGGAGCTCTCTGTAATGTGAAATATTGATTTTAAAAAAAAATAATGATTCGCACAGCGAAGGGAGAACTCTGACTCGGCTCATATCGCTTTCAAACAAACAACGTTAAAGATTTAGCAGTATGTCTGCAGAAAATAGATTACCTTGTATGAAATTTATGGTTATATATCTTCTAGAGGGACAGTAGAGTACTCTGTATAACATATAGGTTACCTCTTCTAGAGGGACAGTAGAGTACTCTGTATAACATATAGGTTACCTCTTCTAGAGGGACAGTAGAGTACTCTGTATAACATATAGGTTACCTCTTCTAGAGGGACAGTAGAGTACTCTGTATAACATATAGGTTACCTATTCCCTGGTTGTTGTTGTTATTGTGTGTAACCCATCCCTGGCTGTTACCATGTGTAACCTATCCCTGGTTGTTATCATGTGTAACCCATCCCTGACTGTTGTTGTCATGTGTAACCCATCCCTGACTGTTGTTACCATGTGTAACCCATCCCTGGCTGTTACCATGTGTAACCCATCCCTGGTTGTTATCATGTGTAACCCATCCCTGGCTGTTACCATGTGTAACCCATCCCTGACTGTTGTTGTCATGTGTAACCCATCCCTGACTGTTGTTGTCATGTGTAACCCATCCCTGACTGTTGTTATCATGTGTAACCCATCCCTGGCTGTTATCATGTGTAACCCATCCCTGGTTGTTATCATGTGTAACCCGTCCCTGACTGTTGTTGTCATGTGTAACCCATCCCTGACTGTTATCATGTGTAACCCATCCCTGACTGTTGTTACCATGTGTAACCCATCCCTGGCTGTTACCATGTGTAACCCATCCCTGGTTGTTATCATGTGTAACCCATCCCTGGCTGTTACCATGTGTAACCCATCCCTGACTGTTGTTGTCATGTGTAACCCATCCCTGGCTGTTACCATGTGTAACCCATCCCTGGTTGTTATCATGTGTAACCCATCCCTGGCTGTTATCATGTGTAACCCATCCCTGGTTGTTATCATGTGTAACCCGTCCCTGACTGTTGTTGTCATGTGTAACCCATCCCTGACTGTTGTTGTCATGTGTAACCCATCCCTGACTGTTATCATGTGTAACCCATCCCTGACTGTTATCATGTGTAACCCATCCCTGACTGTTATCATGTGTAACCCATCCCTGGTTGTTATCATGTGTAACCCGTCCCTGACTGTTGTTGTCATGTGTAACCCATCCCTGGTTGTTATCATGTGTAACCCATCCCTGGCTGTTACCATGTGTAACCCATCCCTGGTTGTTATCATGTGTAACCCATCCCTGACTGTTGTTGTCATGTGTAACCCATCCCTGGTTGTTATCATGTGTAATCCATCCCTGGTTGTTATCATGTGTAACCCATCCCTGGCTGTTATCATGTGTAACCCATCCCTGACTGTTATCATGTGTAACCCATCCCTGACTGTTGTTGTCATGTGTAACCCATCCCTGGTTGTTGTTACCATGTGTAACCCATCACTGGTTGTTGTTATCATGTGTAACCCATCCCTGACTGTTATCATGTGTAACCCATCCCTGACTGTTGTCATGTGTAACCCATCCCTGACTGTTGTCATGTGTAACCCATCCCTGACTGTTGTCATGTGTAACCCATCCCTGACTGTTGTCATGTGTAACCCATCCCTGACTGTTGTCATGTGTAACCCATCCCTGACTGTTGTCATGTGTAACCCATCCCTGACTGTTGTCATGTGTAACCCATCCCTGACTGTTGTCATGTGTAACCCATCCCTGACTGTTGTCATGTGTAACCCATCCCTGACTGTTGTCATGTGTAACCCATCCCTGACTGTTATCATGTGTAACCCATCCCTGACTGTTGTCATGTGTAACCCATCCCTGACTGTTGTCATGTGTAACCCATCCCTGACTGTTGTCATGTGTAACCCATCCCTGACTGTTGTCATGTGTAACCCATCCCTGACTGTTGTCATGTGTAACCCATCCCTGACTGTTGTCATGTGTAACCCATCCCTGACTGTTGTCATGTGTAACCCATCCCTGACTGTTGTCATGTGTAACCCATCCCTGACTGTTGTCATGTGTAACCCATCCCTGACTGTTGTCATGTGTAACCCATCCCTGACTGTTATCATGTGTAACCCATCCCTGGCTGTTGTTATCATGTGTAACCCATCCCTGGCTGTTGTTATCATGTGTAACCTATCCCTGGCTGTTGTTGTCATGTGTAACCCATCCCTGGCTGTTGTTATCATGTGTAACCCATCCCTGGCTGTTGTTATCATGTGTAACCTATCCCTGGCTGTTGTTGTCATGTGTAACCCATCCCTGGTTGTTGTTGTCAGGTGTAACCCATCCCTGGTTGTTGTTGTCATGTGTAACCCATCCCTGACTGTTGTTGTCAGGTGTAACCCATCCCTGGCTGTTGTTGTCATGTGTAACCCATCCCTGACTGTTGTTGTCATGTGTAACCCATCCCTGACTGTTGTTGTCATGTGTAACCCATCCCTGACTGTTGTTGTCATGTGTAACCCATCCCTGACTGTTATCATGTGTAACCCATCCCTGACTGTTATCATGTGTAACCCATCCCTGACTGTTATCATGTGTAACCCATCCCTGACTGTTATCATGTGTAACCCATCCCTGACTGTTGTTGTCATATGCAATTAGAATGAGGAATTGGCTCGACTCAACAGTTTAGAGTAACACACATTCTGCTGCGTTCAGAAGGCCTCTACTGGATCAAATTAAAAACCATCCCATGATGCTTTGCAGTGCAATGTATTTTAAGAAGCAGCGGAGGGTCAGAGGAAACTTTGTTTCGGGGCGACAGCCTTCGTCACGTGTGATCCACCCACTGACCATCTGTCTGCATCTTCAGGCACAAGGAGACGGTGATTCCCAACGAGCTGCCTCTGGTCCAGGAGGTCACCACCACCCTGCGGGAGTGGGCTTCCATATGGAGAGACCTCTACGTGGTGAGTGGAGTGAGTCACGTAGCTACACGCCATATCTACACGCCTATTCTACACACCTAATCTCTCTCTTCTGAAGTTACCTCATTGTCTCCATGAGCAGTGTGTGGGTTTCTCTCTCGTCTCCATGAGCAGTGTGTGGGTTTCTCTCTCGTCTCCATGAGCAGTGTGTGGGTTTCTCTCTCGTCTCCATGAGCAGTGTCTGGGTTTCTCTCTCGTCTCCATGAGCAGTGTGTGGGTTTCTCTCTCGTCTCCATGAGCAGTGTGTGGGTTTCTCTCGTCTCCATGAGCAGTGTGTGGGTTTCTCTCTCGTCTGGGTTTCTCTCGTCTCCATGAGCAGTGCCTGGGTTTCTCTCGTCTCCATGAGCAGTGTGTGGGTTTCTCTCGTCTTCATGAGCAGTGTCTGGGTTTCTCTCGTCTCCTTGAGCAGTGTGTGGGTTTCTCTCGTCTCCTTGAGCAGTGTGTGGGTTTCTCTCTCGTCTCCATGAGCAGTGTGTGGGTTTCTCTCGTCTCCATGAGCAGTGTCTGGGTTTCTCTCGTCTCCATGAGCAGTGTGTGGGTTTCTCTCGTCTCCATGAGCAGTGTCTGGGTTTCTCTCTCGTCTCCATGAGCAGTGTGTGGGTTTCTCTCTCGTCTCCATGAGCAGTGTGTGGGTTTCTCTCTTGTCTGTAGTAATCTCATTGTTCCCATGAACCTTCGACCACATCACCCAGATGTTGGATGGTATACCGTAAACAAAAGGGACTTCCTTGTCGTCTCTGTTATTGAGTGTTGGGTCAGATTGTTCATGAGGTGTGTATGATTGTTTGTTTGTGTGCTGGTGTTGCAGGGGGACAGGCGTGAGATGTTTAACTCTGTCAGGGACATGATCTATGACCTGATCGAGTGGCGATCTCAGATCCTGTCGGGGACGCTCCCACAAGACGAGCTGACTGAGCTTAAACAGAGAGTCACCTCTAAGATCGACTACGGGAACAAGTAAGGAACTGCTGTGTCTCTCTCACTCTCTCACTCTCTTTCTCTCACACTCTCTCTCTCTCTCTCTCTCAAGTACATTATGAAAGAGCAATTTCTCAAGCAGTAATTTTACTAGGACTGTCTGGTATTGGTCTGAGTGGGGGAGGGGAAAACTAGCTGTTATTGGCAGAGAGGTTTGGAACAGTCTTCCTTATTGGTCAGTTAACTAGTTAGTGATGTCACCAGGCAGGCCAAACCTCCATCCCACCACAACAGGCTGTCAAGTCAGGTGATCTATCCAAACAGCTCTTACAATAAAAGGGCACAGTTATAATTTTCCCAGCATTATTCAACCCTCCATAGTGTGAAAATATATAAGAAAATACAGGAAAGTCACATTTTTGACTGCGCTGGGCCTTTAACCCCTTTTTTTTATCAGGTAAGTGGAGCCTAAATCACAGGGGTTTAGTTACTACTGTAGTCCATCACACACTATGGTGCCTATTGCCGGTCCTGCAGGGGTCTGTTGTGGTCCAGACAATGAGCTGGAAATGGAAGAGGTGAGCTGGGCTTCCCTGGTGTGATGACAATTCCAACACTACGAGGTGGAAAAATGTCTTTGGCAGGGGAGCAGAGTGGAACACATAGATTAGCTTCCAGCACCGTTCATCCCTGAGTGGGATTCTGTGGCGGCTGAAAAACAGAGCTCTAGAGGAGGAGCTGAAAAACAGAGCTCTATAGAGGAGGAGCTGAAAAACAGAGCTATAGAGATGGAGGAGGAGGAGCTGAAAAACAGAGCTCTAGAGATGGAGGAGCTGAAAAACAGAGCTTTAGAGATGGAAGAGGAGCTGAAAAACAGAGCTCTAGAGATGGAAGAGGAGGAGGAGCTGAAAAACAGAGCTTTAAGATGGAGGTGTTGAAAAACAGAGCTCCAGAGAAGGAGGAGGATGAGGAGGAGCTGAAAAACGGAGCTCTAGAGATGGAGGAGCTGAAAACAGATCTAGAGATGGAGGAATTGAAAAACAGAGCTCTAGAGATGGAGGAGGATGAGGAGGAGCTGAAAAACAGAGCTCTAGAGATGGATGAGCTGAAAACAGAGCTCTAGAGATGGAGGAGGAGGAGCTGAAAAACAGAGCTTTAGAGATGGAGGAGGAGCTGAAAAACAGAGCTTTAAGATGGAGGTGTTTGAAAAACAGAGCTCTAGAGAAGGAGGAGGATGAGGAGGAGCTGAAAAACAGAGCTCTAGAGATGGAGGAGCTGAAAACAGATCTAGAGATGGAGGAGTTGAAAAACAGAGCTCTACAGATGCAGGAGGAGGATGAGGAGCAGCGGAAAAACAGTGCTCTAGAGATGGATGAGCTGACAACAGAGCTCTAGAGATGGAGGAGGAGCTGAAAAACAGAGCTTTAGAGATGGTGGATAAGGAGGAGCTGAAAAACAGAGCTCTAGAGATGGAGGAGCTGAAAACAGAGCTCTAGAGATGGAGGAGGAGGAGTTGAAAAATAGAGCTCTAGAGGATGAGTTGAAAAATAGAGCTCTAGAGATGGAGGAGTTGAAAAACAGAGCTCTAGAGATGGAGGAGGAGCTGAAAAACAGAGCTTTAGAGATGGAGGATAAGGAGGAGCTGAAAAACAGAGCTCTAGAGATGGAGGAGCTGGAAACAGAGCTCTAGAGATGCAGGAGGAGGAGTTGAAAGATAGAGCTCTAGAGGAGGAGTTGAAAAATAGAGCTCTAGAGATGGAGCTGAAAAACAGAGCTCTAGAGATGGAGCTAAAACAGAGCTCTAGAGATGGAGGAGCTAAAACAGAGCTCTAGAGATGGAGGAGCTAAAACAGAGCTCTAGAGATGGAGGAGCTAAAACAGAGCTCTAGAGATGGAGTAGCTAAAACAGAGCTCTAGAGATGGAGGAGCTGAAACAGAGCTCTAGAAATGAAGTAGGAGGAGGAGCTGAAAAACAGAGCTCTAGAGGAGGAGGAGCTGAAAAACAGCTCTAGAGATGGAAGAGGAGAAGGAGCTGAAAAACAGAGCTCTAGTTATGGACGAGGAGCTGAAAAACAGAGCTCTTAGAGATGGAGGAGGAGCTGAAAAACAGAGCTCTAGAGATGGAGGAGTTGAAAAACAGATCTCTAGAGATGGAGGAGCTGAGAAACAGAGCTCAAGAGATGGAGGAGTTGAAAAACAGAGCTCTAGTTATGGACGAGGAGCTGAAAAACAGAGCTCGAGAGATGGAGGAGTTGAAAAACAGAGCTGTAGAGATGAAGGAGCTGAAGAACAGCTTTAGAGATGGAGGAGGAGCTGAAAAACAGAGCAATAGAGATGGATGAGGAGCTGAAAAACAGCTTTAGAGATGGAGGAGCTGAAAAACAGCTTTAGAGATGGAGGATGAGCTGAAAAACAGCAATGGAGATGGAGGAGGAGCTGAAAACAGCAATAGAGATGGAGGAGGAGCTGAAAAAGAGCTTGAGATGGAAGAGCTGAAAAACAGAGCTCTAGAGATGGAGGAGCTGAAAAACAGAGCTCAGGAGATGGAGGAGCTGAAAAACAGAGCTCTAGAGATGGAGGAGCTAAAACAGAGCTCTAGAGATGGAGGAGCTGAAACAGAGCTCTAGAGATAGAGAAGCTGAAACCGAGCTCTAGAGATGGAGCTGAAAAACAGCTTTAGAGATGGAGGAGGAGGTGAAAAACAGCAATAGAAATGGAGTAGGAGGAGAAGCTGAAAAACAGAGCTCTAAAGATGGAGGAGGAGCTGAAAAACAGAGCTCTTAGAGATGGAGGAGGAGCTGAGAAACAGAGCTCAGGAGATGGAGGAGGAGGAGCTGAAAAACAGAGCTCGAGAGATGGAGGAGTTGAAAAACAGAGCTCGAGAGATGGAGGAGTTGAAAAACAGAGCTCTAGAGATGGAGGAGGAGCTGAAAAACAGAGCTCTTAGAGATGGAGGAGGAGCTGAAAACAGAGCTCTAGAGATGGAGGAGTTGAAAAACAGAGCTCGAGAGATGGAGGAGCTGAAGAACAGCTTTAGAGATGGCTGAGGAGCTGAAAAACAGAGCAATAGAGATGGATGAGGAGCTGAAAAACAGCTTTAGAGATGGAGGAGGAGCTGAAAAACAGCTTTAGAGATGGAGGAGGAGCTGAAAAAGAGCTCTAGAGATGGAAGAGCTGAAAAACAGAGCTCTAGAGATGGAGGAGCTGAAAAACAGAGCTCTAGAGATGGAGGAGCTGAAAAACAGAGCTCTAGAGATGGAGGAGTTGAAAAACAGAGCTCTAGAGATGGAGCTGAAGAACAGCTTTAGAGATGGAGGAGGAGCTGAAAAACAGAGCAATAGAGATGGATGAGGAGCTGAAAAACAGAGCAATAGAGATGGATGAGGAGCTGAAAAACAGCTTAAGAGATGGAGGAGCTGAAAAACAGCTTTAGAGATGGAGGAGCTGAAAACAGCAATAGAGATGGAAGAGCTGAAAAACAGAGCTCTAGAGATGGAGGAGCTGAAAAACAGAGCTCTAGAGATGGAGGAGCTGAAAAACAGAGCTCTAGAGATGGAGGAGCTGAAAAACAGAGCTCTAGAGTTGGAGGAGGAGGAGTTGAAAAATAGAGCTCTAGAGGAGGAGGAGTTGAAAAATGGAGCTCTAGAGATGGAGAAGTTGAAAAACAGAGCTCTAGAGATGGAGGAGGAGGAGCTGAAAAACAGAGCTCTAGAGGTGGAGGAGCTGAAAACAGAGCTCTAGAGATGGAGGAGGAGGAGCTGAAAAACAGAGCTCTAGAGATGGAGGAGGAGCTGAAAAACAGAGCTTTAGAGATGGAGGATAAAGAGGAGCTGAAAAACAGAGCTCTAGAGATGGTGGAGGAGGAGTTGAAAAATAGAGCTCTAGAGATGGAGGTATTGAAAAACAGAGCTCTAGAGATGGAGGAGGTGAAAAACAGCAATAGAAATGGAGTAGGAGGGGGAGCTGAAAAACAGAGCTCTAGAGGAGGAGGAGCTGAAAAACAGAGCTCTAGAGGAGGAGGAGCTGAAAAACAGAGCTCTAGAGATGGAGGAGCTGAAAAACAGAGCTCTAGTTATGGACGAGGAGGAGGAGCTGAAAAACAGAGCTCCAGAGATGGAGGAGGAGCTGAAAAACAGAGCTCTTAGAGATGGAAAAGGAGCTGAGAAACAGAGCTCAGGAGATGGAGGAGGAGGAGGAGTTGAAAAACAGAGCTCTAGATATGGAGGAGCTGAAGAACATCTTTAGAGATGGAGGAGGAGCTGAAAAACAGAGCAATAGAGATCGAGGAGGAGCTGAAAAACAGAGCTCTAGAGATGGAGGAGGAGCTGAAAAACAGATCTCTAAAAAGAAGAGCTGGAGGAAGCCCAGTATCTAACACTCACTGTTAGGAAATTGAAAGGTCCTCTTATTTTTCTGTCTGTCTCTGCCTGGGGGTTTGGCTCATATACTCCACCTCCACGCTCTTCAGTCTCTGCCTGGGGGTTTGGCTCATATACTCCACCTCCCTGCTCTTCAGTCTCCCCCGCTGTCTCTGCCTGGGGGTTTGGCTCATATACTCCACCTCCCTGCTCCTCAGTCTCCCCCGCTGTCTCTGCCTGGGGGTTTGGCTCATATACTCCACCTCCACGCTCTTCAGTCTCTGCCTGGGGGTTTGGCTCATATACTCCACCTCCCTGCTCTTCAGTCTCCCCCGCTGTCTCTGCCTGGGGGTTTGGCTCATATACTCCACCTCCCTGCTCCTCAGTCTCCCCCGCTGTCTCTGCCTGGGGGTTTGGCTCATATACTCCACCTCCACGCTCTTCAGTCTCCCCCGCTGTCTCTGCCTGGGGGTTTGGCTCATATACTCCACCTCCCTGCTCTTCAGTCTCCCCCGCTGTCTCTGCCTGGGGGTTTGGCTCATATACTCCACCTCCCTGCTCTTCAGTCTCCCCCCGCTGTCTCTGCCTGGGGGTTTGGCTCATATACTCCACCTCCCTGCTCCTCAGTCTCCCCCGCTGTCTCTGCCTGGGGGTTTGGCTCATATACTCCACCTCCCTGCTCTTCAGTCTCCCCCGCTGTCTCTGCCTGGGGGTTTGGCTCATATACTCCACCTCCCTGCTCTTCAGTCACCTCCCTGCTCTTTGGCTCATATACGCCACCTCTCCGCTCTTCAGCTCCCTGTTCCTCTGGGTGACCAAATGAGAGGAGAGTCTGTCAGATATGTCCTTCAGATCAGCCCTGTTCACTTCACTGCTGTGTAAACTACCTCTTCTCTCTCTCTCCGTCTCTCTCTCTCCGTCTCTCTCTCTGTCTCTCTCTCTGTGTCTCTCCTTCTCCGTCTCTCTCTCTCCGTCTCTCTCTCTCCGTCTCTCTCCCTCTCTCCGTCTGACTCTCCCCGTCTGACTCGCTCTGTCTATTTTTCTCTCTGCTCGATCTGTCTCTGATTCTCGGTCTCTGTCGCTCTCGCTCTCCCTCCCTACCTCTTTCCTCCTACTCTGCCAACCTTCTTATCTCTCTGTGTGAAGGGTGTGTATGTTATGAGAAGGCAGAAGGCCCAGGCAGTAGCAATGTGATGTAGGCTGTCTGTTCTCTAACTCTCCTTTCTCTCTCTCTGCTTCTCCTTCTCTAACTCTCCTCTCTCTCTCTCTGCCTCCTTCCTTCTCTCGCTCTCCTTCTCTCGCTCTCCTTCTCTCTCTCTCCTTCTCCTTTCTCTCTCTCTCTCTCTGCTTCTCCTCTCTCACTCTCGCTCTCCTTCTCTCGCTCTCCTTCTCTCGCTCTCGCTCTCTCCTTCTCTTGCTCTCGCTCGCTCTCTGCCTCCTTTTCTCTCTCTCTCTCTCTCTCTCTCTCTCTCTCTCCTTTTTCCTTCTCTTGTTCCCTCTCCATTTCTCTCTCTCTCCTCCCTCCCACTCCAAATGTCATATTATGAAAATACAGTGGGGAGTACAATTTTGCAGGTTTTCCTACTTACAAAGCATGCAGAGGTCTGTATTTTTTCACACTTCAACTGTGAGAGACGGAATCTAAAACAAAAATCCAGAAAATCACATTGTATGATTTTTAAAGTAATTAATTTGCATTTTATTGCATGACATATTTGATCAGCTCCGTAAGAAGCATCTCAAGGTCCTGGAGTGGCCTAGCCAGTCTCCAGACCTGAACCCAATAGAAAATCTTTGGAGGGAGCTGAAAGTCCGTATTGCCCAGCGACAGCTCCGAAACCTGAAGGATCTGGAGAAGGTCTGTATGGAGGAGTGGGCCAAAATCCCTGCTGCAGTGTGTGCAAACCTGGTCAAGAACTACAGGAAACGTATGATCTCTGTAATTGCAAACAAAGGTTTCTGTACCAAATATTAAGTTCTGCTTTTCTGATGTATCAAATACTTATGTCATGCAATAAAATGCAAATTAATTACTTAAAAATCATACAATGTGATTTTCTGGATTTTTGTTTTAGATTCCGTCTCTCACAGTTGCAGTGTACCTATGATAAAAATTACAGACCTCTACATGCCAAAAAAATAAAGACATTACAAATGTCATATTATATATATATCGGGTGTTGTAACAATGTAAAAATAGTTAAAGTACAAAAGATAAAATAAATAAGCATAAATATGGGTTGTATTTACAATGGTGTGTGTTCTTCACTGGTTTCCCTTTTCTTGTGGGAACAGGTCACAAATCTTGCTGCTGTGATGGCACACTGTGATGTCACCCTGTAGATATGGGAGTTTATCAAAATTTGGTTTGTTTTCAAATGCTTTGTAGGTCTGTGTAATCTGAGGGAAATATGTCTCTCTCTGCTCTCTCCTCTCCTCTCTCCTCTCCTCTCCTCTCTCTCTGCCTCTCCTCTCCTCTCTCTCTGCCTCTCCTCTCCTCTCTCTCTGCCTCTCCTCTCCTCTCCTCTCTCTCTGCCTCTCCTCTCCTCTCTCTCTGCCTCTCCTCTCCTCTCTCTCTGCCTCTCCTCTCCTCTCTCTCTGCCTCTCCTCTCCTCTCTCTCTGCCTCTCCTCTCCTCTCCTCTCTCTCTGCCTCTGCCTCTCCTCTCCTCTCCTTGTATATCAGGTACCTGGATCTAGACCTCGTGGTGAGAGATAAAGATGGCAACATCTTGGACCCCGACTCTACCAGCACCGTCTCTCTCTTCAGAGCCCATGAAGCTGCTTCCAAACAGATCGAGGACAGGATCCAAGAGGAGAAGGTAAACATCAGACATCAATCAGTTCAGACATCAATCAAGTAATCAATCAATCATATTCATTTATAAACCCCTATTTACATCAGCAGCGATTTTACAGTAACCTGGCCTCGCTCCCAACGAGCAAGCAGAAGATCACGGCAACGATATGCACAGAGAATAAGAAATGAAACATCCCATTTTGCCACATGGTCTCCCCAGTGAGAGGCAGCGATGTGGAATGAGATTCTCTGTGTGAGATGCTGTGTTATTATAGAACATGTTAACACCATTCAGGCCTTTTCCCCTCTCACCTCCTGTATGTGACACGTCATGAACAACTGGCACCTCCTCTCCTCTCTCTCCCTGCCCTCTCCTCTCTCTCCCTGCCACCTCTCCTCTCTCTCCCCG
Organism: Oncorhynchus mykiss; assembly: GCF_057628025.1. Taxonomy (NCBI): domain Eukaryota; kingdom Metazoa; phylum Chordata; class Actinopteri; order Salmoniformes; family Salmonidae; genus Oncorhynchus; species Oncorhynchus mykiss. The sequence continues at coordinate 59,914,738 of NC_143044.1, read as the reverse complement.
CCACCTCTCCTCTCTCTCCCTGCCACCTCTCCTCTCTCTCCCCGCCACCTCTCCTCTCTCTCCCCGCCACCTCTCCTCTCTTTCCCTGCCCTCTCCTCTCTCTCCCTGCCACCTCTCCTCTCTCTCCCTGCCCTCTTCTCTCTCTCCCTGCCCTCTTCTCTCTCTCCCTGCCACCTCTTCTCTCTCCCTGCCAGCTCTCCTCTCTCTCCCTGCCACCTCTCCTCTCTCTCCCTGCCACCTCTCCTCTCTCTCCCCGCCACCTCTCCTCTCTCTCCCCGCCACCTCTCCTCTCTTTCCCTGCCCTCTCCTCTCTCTCCCTGCCACCTCTCTTCTCTCTCCCTGCCCTCTTCTCTCTCTCCCTGCCACCTCTTCTCTCTCCCTGCCAGCTCTCCTCTCTCTCCCTGCCACCTCTCCTCTCTCTCCCCGCCACCTCTTCTCTCTCCCTGCCACCTCTCCTCTCTCTCCCCTCCACCTCTCCTCTCTCTCCCTCCACCTCTCCTCTCTCTCCCTGCCACCTCTCCTCTCTCCCCGCCACCTCTCCTCTCTCTCCCTGCCACCTCTTCTCTCTCCCTGCCACCTCTCCTCTCTCTCCCCTCCACCTCTCCTCTCTCTCCCCTCCACCTCTCCTCTCTCTCCCTGCCACCTCTCCTCTCTCCCCGCCACCTCTCCTCTCTCTCCCTGCCACCTCTTCTCTCTCCCTGCCACCTCTTCTCTCTCCCTGCCACCTCTCCTCTCTCTCCCTGCCACCTCGTCTCTCTCTCCCCGCCACCTCTCCTCTCTCTCCCTGCCACCTCTCCTCTCTCTCCCTGCCATCTCTCCTCTCTCTCCCTGCCACCTCTCCTCTCTCTCCCTGCCACCTCGTCTCTCTCTCCCCGCCACCTCTCCTCTCAGGGATTATGGTGCCACATGAAGTGACTCTAAATTGGTTAAGTGCCCTTCAGCTGTGAGGAGTCATCTTGTGAGACCTTTCCATCTCTGCCTTTGTGTATACACGGAGTGATATTACATTGTCTCAGGTCACCACCATGAATGTTAATGCCTTCTCTCAGATGCTCCGGCATGTTTTTTTTTAAAGGGCTTTGTGAATTGTAATCAGAACTAGCACCTCTTCTCAAAATCATTATCACATACAGTACCAGTCATTCAGGGGTTTTCTTTATTTTTTAAGCTGCATCCCTGTCTCACCCCACGACCCTGTGTGAAGAAATGTGTGTGTGTTTTTGCCCATTTTAACCGCACACTTGTTGTTTGTGTACATGGATTTTATAATGTCGTATGTTTTACCCCCAACACCACTTTCCATCAGTTTGTACAGCAGACCCTCATGCCAAATTGAGTCAAAGGCTTTTTTGAAATCAACAAAGCATGAAGATGGGTCTGACTGATGGGGAATTAACAGTCCAGTCTAATGAAGATGGGTCTGACTGATGGGGAATAACAGTCTAGTCACTGTCCAGTCTAATGAAGATGGGTCTGACTGATGGGGAATTAACATTCCAGTCTAATGAAGATGGGTCTGACTGATGGGGAATTAACAGTCCAGTCTAATGAAGACGGGTCTGACTGATGGGGAATTAACAGTCCAGTCTAATGAAGATGAGGAATAACAGTCCAGTCTAATGAAGATGAGGAATAACAGTCCAGTCTAATGAAGATGAGGAATAACAGTCCAGTCTAATGAAGATGAGGAATAACAGTCCAGTCTAATGAAGATGGGTCTGACTGATGGGAATAACAGTCCAGTCTAATGAAGATGGGTCTGACTGATGGGGAATTAACAGTCTAGTCACTGTGAAGATGGGTCTGACTGATGGGGAATTAACAGTCTAGTCACTGTGAAGATGGGTCTGACTGATGGGGAATTAACAGTCTAGTCACTGTGAAGATGGGTCTGACTGATGGGGAAGTAACAGTCTAGTCACTGTGAAGATGGGTCTGACTGATGGGGAATTAACAGTCTAGTCACTGTGAAGATGGGTCTGACTGATGGGAAATTAACAGTCCAGTCTAATGAAGATGGGTCTGACTGATGAGGAATAACAGTCCAGTCTAATGAAGATGGGTCTGACTGATGGGGAATAACAGTCTAGTCACTGTCCAGTCTAATGAAGATGGGTCTGACTGATGGGGAATAACAGTCTAGTCACTGTCCAGTCTAATGAAGATGGGTCTGACTGATGGGGAATTAACAGTCCAGTCTAATGAAGATGGGTCTGACTGATGTGGAATTAACAGTCTAGTCACTGTCCAGTCTAATGAAGATGGGTCTGACTGATGGGGAATTAACAGTCCAGTCTAATGAAGATGGGTCTGACTGATGAGGAATAACAGTCCAGTCTAATGAAGATGGGTCTGACTGATGGGGAATAACAGTCTAGTCACTGTCCAGTCTAATGAAGATGGGTCTGACTGATGGGGAATTAACATTCCAGTCTAATGAAGATGGGTCTGACTGATGGGGAATTAACAGTCCAGTCTAATGAAGATGAGGAATAACAGTCCAGTCTAATGAAGATGAGGAATAACAGTCCAGTCTAATGAAGATGAGGAATAACAGTCCAGTCTAATGAAGATGAGGAATAACAGTCCAGTCTAATGAAGATGAGGAATAACAGTCCAGTCTAATGAAGATGGGTCTGACTGATGGGAATAACAGTCCAGTCTAATGAAGATGGGTCTGACTGATGGGGAATTAACAGTCTAGTCACTGTGAAGATGGGTCTGACTGATGGGGAATTAACAGTCTAGTCACTGTGAAGATGGGTCTGACTGATGGGGAATTAACAGTCTAGTCACTGTGAAGATGGGTCTGACTGATGGGGAATTAACAGTCTAGTCACTGTGAAGATGGGTCTGACTGATGGGAAATTAACAGTCTAGTCACTGTGAAGATGGGTCTGACTGATGGGAAATTAACAGTCCAGTCTAATGAAGATGGGTCTGACTGATGGGGAATAACAGTCTAGTCACTGTCCAGTCTAATGAAGATGGGTCTGACTGATGGGGAATAACAGTCTAGTCACTGTCCAGTCTAATGAAGATGGGTCTGACTGATGGGGAATTAACAGTCCAGTCTAATGAAGATGGGTCTGACTGATGAGGAATAACAGTCCAGTCTAATGAAGATGGGTCTGACTGATGGGGAATAACAGTCTAGTCACTGTCCAGTCTAATGAAGATGGGTCTGACTGATGGGGAATTAACAGTCCAGTCTAATGAAGATGGGTCTGACTGATGTGGAATAACAGTCTAGTCACTGTCCAGTCTAATGAAGATGGGTCTGACTGATGGGGAATTAACAGTCCACTCTAATGAAGATGAGGAATAACAGTCCAGTCTAATGAAGATGAGGAATAACAGTCCAGTCTAATGAAGATGAGGAATAACAGTCCAGTCTAATGAAGATGAGGAATAACAGTCCAGTCTAATGAAGATGGGTCTGACTGATGGGAATAACAGTCCAGTCTAATGAAGATGGGTCTGACTGATGGGGAATTAACAGTCTAGTCACTGTGAAGATGGGTCTGACTGATGGGGAATTAACAGTCTAGTCACTGTGAAGATGGGTCTGACTGATGGGGAATTAACAGTCCAGTCTAATGAAGATGGGTCTGACTGATGGGGAATTAACAGTCCAGTCTAATGAAGATGGGTCTGACTGATGTGGAATTAACAGTCTAGTCACTGTCCAGTCTAATGAAGATGGGTCTGACTGATGGGGAATTAACAGTCCAGTCTAATGAAGATGGGTCTGACTGATGAGGAATAACAGTCCAGTCTAATGAAGATGGGTCTGACTGATGGGGAATAACAGTCTAGTCACTGTCCAGTCTAATGAAGATGGGTCTGACTGATGGGGAATTAACAGTCCAGTCTAATGAAGATGGGTCTGACTGATGTGGAATAACAGTCTAGTCACTGTCCAGTCTAATGAAGATGGGTCTGACTGATGAGGAATAACAGTCCAGTCTAATGAAGATGGGTCTGACTGATGAGGAATAACTGTCCAGTCTAATGAAGACGGGTCTGACTGATGTGGAATAACAGTCTAGTCACTGTCCAGTCTAATGAAGATGGGTCTGACTGATGGGGAATAACAGTGTAGTCACTGTCCAGTCTAATGAAGATGGGTCTGACTGATGGGGAATTAACAGTCCAGTCTAATGAAGATGGGTCTGACTGATGTGGAATAACAGTCTAGTCACTGTCCAGTCTAATGAAGATGGGTCTGACTGATGATGAATAACAGTCCAGTCTAATGAAGATGGGTCTGACTGATGGGGAATAACAGTCTAGTCACTGTCCAGTCTAATGAAGATGGGTCTGACTGATGGGGAATTAACAGTCCAGTCTAATGAAGATGGGTCTGACTGATGTGGAATAACAGTCTAGTCACTGTCCAGTCTAATGAAGATGGGTCTGACTGATGGGAAATAACAGTCCAGTCTAATGAAGATGGGTCTGACTGATGTGGAATAACAGTCTAGTCACTGTCCAGTCTAATGAAGATGGGTCTGACTGATGGGAAATACAGTCTAGTCACTGTGTCCATCCTCAGTGCTGAAAACTAGCTAAGAGTCCCCTTCAAATGTCTCTCTTGTGTGTGTGATTCTCAACCTTCTTTAACCTTCATAGGCCCGTGGCCCAGATGATATGACAGTCAGGCTAGTGAAGACTACTGGACCCCTGTATTAAATACAACATCTCTGTTCCCTCCTCCTCCTCTCCCTGGGACAGTCTCAGAAACAGAATGTAGATTTGAGCAGGCAGGCCAAGTTCGCCCAGACACCGTCCTTCGCTCTCTTCGTCACCCTGAAGAACGTGGTGTGTAAGATCGGCGAAGACGCAGAGGTCCTCATGTCCCTCTACGACCCTGTTGAGTCAAAGTTCATCAGGTATGTAACCTCCTATGACGTCATAGGTTTAAAGGTCATCGTTGTACAGTACATATAGAGCCCATAGGGAGAGCGTTGCATTGTGGGTTTTGTAGTCGACCTGAGCTTCAAAAGATTTCCTGCAACGATTTTCACAAGTTACTACCAAACTTATCATAACGACATTTGCTCTTATTTGACACTGTAAATTATAGGAATTAGTTGTTTTGAATGGTTTCTTTTAAGGTTAAAGGTCATCAGGTCTGTTCCTCTGTAACCCTCTGAGAGGGTTAAAGGTCATCAGGATTCCCTCCCTGGTTGGAGGATTCCCTCCCTGGTTGGAGGATTCCCTCCCTGGTTAGAGGATTCCCTCCCTGGTTAGAGGATTCCCTCCCTGGTTAGAGGATTCCCTCCCGGGTTAGAGGATTCCCTCCCGGGTTAGAGGATTCCCTCCCTGGTTAGAGGATTCCCTCCCTGGTTAGAGGATTCCCTCCCTTGTTAGAGGATTCCCTCCCAGGTTAGAGGATTCCCTCCCTGGTTAGAGGATTCCCTCCCTGGTTAGAGGATTCCCTCCCAGGTTGGAGCATTCCCTCCCTTGTTAGAGCATTCCCCCCTGGTTATTTCCTCACTATTGTGGGAATCCTCTCATCAGGATTTCTGGAGAACCTCTGAATCATGGGAATAGTATTGTCCTAGGCCCGAGTGCAGAGCCAGGAACGTTACAGTACAGACCCGGCTGCCAGCCTGCCTGGGGGTTTTCTCTTGTTCCAGGATACTGTTCAGGAAACGTCTCATCTGTGTTCGACATTAGTCAGTCGATTGTCATTTGTTCATCTTGAGACTAGAGAGTTGATTTGTGATGCCAGATTGTAAAGCTAAAATGTTGATGTTGGTTCTTCCCCTCCTCCCCAGTGAGAATTACCTGGTGCGATGGTCCAGTCAAGGCCTGGTGAAAGATATAGACCAGCTACATAACCTGAGATCTGTCTTCACTGTGAGTATATGTAGATATAGACCAGCTACATCACTGTGAGTATATGTAGATATAGACCAGCTACATCACTGTGAGTATATGTAGATATAGACCAGCTACATCACTGTGAGTATATGTAGATATAGACCAGCTACATCACTGTGAGTATATGTAGATATAGACCAGCTACATCACTGTGAGTATATGTAGATATAGACCAGCTACATCACTGTGAGTATATGTAGATATAGACCAGCTACATCACTGTGAGTATATGTAGATATAGACCAGCTACATCACTGTGAGTATATGTAGATATAGACCAGCTACATAACCTGAGATCAGTCTTCACTGTGAGTATATGTAGAGTGTTGGCTGCTACTGCAGGGTTGTTTACCCAGACCTGTCTTGAGGGCTGTCTGTGTGTGTGTTTACCTAGACCTGTCTTGAGGGATGTCGGGGTGTGTGTGTGTGTTTACCCCCCTGTTTGGGCGGCTGTGTTTGTTAAGTTCCCCGGCTCTGAAAGAAAGAGAACGACCCAGAGCGACCCGGTTTGTTTGTCAAAGGTCACCTCTCTACTAATGGCTGGCCAAGGGCAGCCCGGGTCACCAAGCGCCTACGTACGACGAGCTAGTTGGCGCCCGCTACTCCGCTCGCTACACTGGCGGCACAGCATGGATCACAGCAGGACATGAACCATGGACACAATTAAATAGGGAGTTAAAGCAATTTGGTAGTGAAAACCGCCTCCTTAACAAAAGGTTATCCTCCTTTGAAAAGGTTCTCTCAGCCTGGTGGTGTTACTGCTAAAGGCTAATAAACAGATCAGCCTGGTGGTGTTACTGCTAAAGGCTAATAAACAGATCAGCCTGGTGGTGTTACTGCTGCAGTCTAATAAACAGATCAGCCTGGTGGTGGTGGTGTTACTGCTGCAGTCTAATAAACAGATCAGCCTGGTGGTGTTACTGCTGCAGCCTAATAAACAGATCAGCCTGGTGGTGGTGGTGTTACTGCTGCAGCCTAATAAACAGATCAGTCTGGTGGTGTTACTGCTGCAGCCTAATAAACAGATCAGCCTGGTGGTGGTGGTGTTACTGCTGCAGTCTAATAAACAGATCAGCCTGGTGGTGTTACTGCTGCAGCCTAATAAACAGATCAGCCTGGTGGTGGTGGTGTTACTGCTGCAGTCTAATAAACAGATCAGCCTGGTGGTGTTACTGCTGCAGCCTAATAAACAGATCAGCCTGGTGGTGTTACTGCTGCAGCCTAATAAACAGATCAGCCTGGTGGTGTTACTGCTGCAGCCTAATAAACAGATCAGCCTGGTGGTGGTGGTGTTACTGCTGCAGCCTAATAAACAGATCAGCCTGGTGGTGTTACTGCTGCAGCCTAATAAACAGATCAGCCTGGTGGTGATGGTGTTACTGCTGCAGCCTAATAAACAGATCAGCCTGGTGGTGTTACTGCTGCAGGCTAATAAACAGATCAGCCTGGTGGTGTTACTGCTGCAGTCTAATAAACAGATCAGCCTGGTGGTGTTACTGCTGCAGCCTAATAAACAGATCAGCCTGGTGGTGGTGGTGTTACTGCTGCAGCCTAATAAACAGATCAGCCTGGTGGTGTTACTGCTGCAGCCTAATAAACAGATCAGCCTGGTGGTGGTGGTGTTACTGCTGCAGCCTAATAAACAGATCAGCCTGGTGGTGTTACTGCTGCAGCCTAATAAACAGATCAGCCTGGTGGTGGTGGTGTTACTGCTGCAGCCTAATAAACAGATCAGTCTGGTGGTGTTACTGCTGCAGCCTAATAAACAGATCAGCCTGGTGGTGGTGGTGTTACTGCTGCAGTCTAATAAACAGATCAGCATGGTGGTGTTACTGCTGCAGCCTAATAAACAGATCAGCCTGGTGGTGGTGGTGTTACTGCTGCAGTCTAATAAACAGATCAGCCTGGTGGTGTTACTGCTGCAGCCTAATAAACAGATCAGCCTGGTGGTGTTACTGCTGCAGCCTAATAAACAGATCAGCCTGGTGGTGTTACTGCTGCAGCCTAATAAACAGATCAGCCTGGTGGTGGTGGTGTTACTGCTGCAGCCTAATAAACAGATCAGCCTGGTGGTGTTACTGCTGCAGCCTAATAAACAGATCAGCCTGGTGGTGATGGTGTTACTGCTGCAGCCTAATAAACAGATCAGCCTGGTGGTGTTACTGCTGCAGGCTAATAAACAGATCAGCCTGGTGGTGTTACTGCTGCAGTCTAATAAACAGATCAGCCTGGTGGTGTTACTGCTGCAGCCTAATAAACAGATCAGCCTGGTGGTGGTGGTGTTACTGCTGCAGCCTAATAAACAGATCAGCCTGGTGGTGGTGGTGTTACTGCTGCAGTCTAATAAACAGATCAGCCTGGTGGTGTTACTGCTGCAGTCTAATAAACAGATCAGCATGGTGGTGTTACTGCTGCAGCCTAATAAACAGATCAGCCTGGTGGTGGTGTTACTGCTGCAGTCTAATAAACAGATCAGCCTGGTGGTGTTACTGCTGCAGTCTAATAAACAGATCAGCCTGGTGGTGGTGGTGTTACTGCTGCAGCCTAATAAACAGATCAGCCTGGTGGTGTTACTGCTGCAGGCTAATAAACCGATCAGCCTGGTGGTGTTACTGCTGCAGCCTAATAAACAGATCAGCCTGGTGGTGTTACTGCTGCAGGCTAATAAACAGATCAGCCTGGTGGTGTTACTGCTGCAGCCTAATAAACAGATCAGCCTGGTGGTGGTGGTGTTACTGCTGCAGCCTAATAAACAGATCAGCCTGGTGGTGTTACTGCTGCAGCCTAATAAACAGATCAGCCTGGTGGTGTTACTGCTGCAGGCTAATAAACAGATCAGCCTGGTGGTGTTACTGCTGCAGCCTAATAAACAGATCAGCCTGGTGGTGTTACTGCTGCAGCCTAATAAACAGATCAGCCTGGTGGTGTTACTGCTGCAGCCTAATAAACAGATCAGCCTGGTGGTGTTACTGCTGCAGTCTAATAAACAGATCAGCCTGGTGGTGTTACTGCTGCAGTCTAATAAACAGATCAGCCTGGTGGTGTTACTGCTGCAGCCTAATAAACAGATCAGCCTGGTGGTGGTGGTGTTACTGCTGCAGCCTAATAAACAGATCAGCCTGGTGGTGTTACTGCTGCAGTCTAATAAACAGATCAGCCTGGTGGTGTTACTGCTGCAGCCTAATAAACAGATCAGCCTGGTGGTGTTACTGCTGCAGCCTTATAAACAGATCAGCCTGGTGGTGTTACAGCTGCGGTCCAATAAACAGATCAGCCTGGTGGTGTTACTGCTGCAGGCTAATAAACAGATCAGCCTGGTGGTGTTACTGCTGCAGCCTAATAAACAGATCAGCCTGGTGGTGGTGGTGTTACTGCTGTAGTCTAATAAACAGATCAGCCTGGTGGTGTTACTGCTGCAGTCTAATAAACAGATCAGCCTGGTGGTGGTGGTGGTGTTACTGCTGCAGCCTAATAAACAGATCAGTCTGGTGGTGTTACTGCTGCAGCCTAATAAACAGATCAGCCTGGTGGTGTTACTGCTGCAGCCTAATAAACAGATCAGCCTGGTGGTGTTACTGCTGCAGCCTAATAAACAGATCAGCCTGGTGGTGTTACTGCTGCAGCCTAATAAACAGATCAGCCTGGTGGTGTTACTGCTGCAGCCTAATAGACAGATCAGCCTGGTGGTGGTGGTGTTACTGCTGCAGCCTAATAAACAGATCAGCCTGGTGGTGTTACTGCTGCAGCCTAATAAACAGATCAGCCTGGTGGTGGTGGTGTTACTGCTGCAGCCTAATAAACAGATCAGCCTGGTGGTGGTGGTGGTGTTACTGCTGCAGTCTAATAAACAGATCAGCCTGGTGGTGTTACTGCTGCAGCCTAATAAACAGATCAGCCTGGTGGTGGTGGTGTTACTGCTGCAGCCTAATAAACAGATCAGCCTGGTGGTGGTGGTGGTGTTACTGCTGCAGTCTAATAAACAGATCAGCCTGGTGGTGGTGGTGTTACTGCTGCAGCCTAATAAACAGATCAGCCTGGTGGTGGTGGTGTTACTGCTGCAGCCTAATAAACAGATCAGCCTGGTGGTGTTGGTGTTACTGCTGCAGCCTAATAAACAGATCAGCCTGGTGGTGGTGGTGTTACTGCTGCAGCCTAATAAACAGATCAGCCTGGTGGTGGTGGTGTTACTGCTGCAGCCTAATAAACAGATCAGCCTGGTGGTGTTACTGCTGCAGGCTAATAAACAGATCAGCCTGGTGGTGGTGGTGTTACTGCTGCAGTCTAATAAACAGATCAGCCTGGTGGTGGTGGTGTTACTGCTGCAGGCTAATAAACAGATCAGCCTGGTGGTGTTACTGCTGCAGCCTAATAAACAGATCAGCCTGGTGGTGTTACTGCTGCAGCCTAATAAACAGATCAGCCTGGTGGTGGTGGTGTTACTGCTGCAGTCTAATAAACAGATCAGCCTGGTGGTGGTGGTGTTACTGCTGCAGTCTAATAAACAGATCAGCCTGGTGGTGTTACTGCTGCAGTCTAATAAACAGATCAGCCTGGTGGTGGTGGTGTTACTGCTGCAACCTAATAAACAGATCAGCCTGGTGGTGTTACTGCTGCAGCCTAATAAACAGATCAGCCTGGTGGTGGTGGTGTTACTGCTGCAGCCTAATAAACAGATCAGCCTGGTGGTGTTACTGCTGCAGGCTAATAAACAGATCAGCCTGGTGGTGGTGGTGTTACTGCTGCAGTCTAATAAACAGATCAGCCTGGTGGTGTTACTGCTGCAGCCTAATAAACAGATCAGCCTGGTGGTGGTGGTGTTACTGCTGCAGGCTAATAAACAGATCAGCCTGGTGGTGGTGGTGTTACTGCTGCAGGCTAATAAACAGATCAGCCTGGTGGTGGTGGTGTTACTGCTGCAGGCTAATAAACAGATCAGCCTGGTGGTGTTACTGCTGCAGCCTAATAAACAGATCAGCCTGGTGGTGGTGGTGTTACTGCTGCAGGCTAATAAACAGATCAGCCTGGTGGTGGTGGTGTTACTGCTGCAGCCTAATAAACAGATCAGCCTGGTGGTGTTACTGCTGCAGCCTAATAAACAGATCAGCCTGGTGGTGGTGGTGTTACTGCTGCAGCCTAATAAACAGATCAGCCTGGTGGTGTTACTGCTGCAGTCTAATAAACAGATCAGCCTGGTGGTCTTACTGCTGCAGTCTAATAAACAGATCAGCCTGGTGGTGTTACTGCTGCAGTCTAATAAACAGATCAGCCTGGTGGTGTTACTGCTGCTGTCTAATAAACAGATCAGCCTGGTGGTGGTGGTGTTACTGCTGCAGTCTAATAAACAGATCAGCCTGGTGGTGGTGGTGTTACTGCTGCAGGCTAATAAACAGATCAGCCTGGTGGTGTTACTGCTGCAGTCTAATAAACAGATCAGCCTGGTGGTGTTACTGCTGCAGCCTAATAAACAGATCAGCCTGGTGGTGTTACTGCTGCAGTCTAATAAACAGATCAGCCTGGTGGTGTTACTGCTAAAGGCTAATAAACAGATCAGCCTGGTGGTGTTACTGCTGCAGTCTAATAAACAGTTCAGCCTGGTGGTGGTGGTGTTACTGCTGCAGTCTAATAAACAGATCAGCCTGGTGGTGTTACTGCTGCAGTCTAATAAACAGATCAGCCTGGTGGTGGTGGTGTTACTGCTGCAGTCTAATAAACAGATCAGCCTGGTGGTGTTACTGCTGCAGGCTAATAAACAGATCAGCCTGGTGGTGTTACTGCTGCAGCCTAATAAACAGATCAGCCTGGTGGTGGTGGTGTTACTGCTGCAGCCTAATAAACAGATCAGCCTGGTGGTGTTACTGCTGCAGCCTAATAAACAGATCAGCCTGGTGGTGTTACTGCTGCAGCCTAATAAACAGATCAGCCTGGTGGTGTTACTGCTGCAGCCTAATAAACAGATCAGCCTGGTGGTGTTACTGCTGCAGCCTAATAAACAGATCAGCCTGGTGGTGTTACTGCTGCAGCCTAATAAACAGATCAGCCTGGTGGTGGTGGTGTTACTGCTGCAGCCTAATAAACAGATCAGCCTGGTGGTGTTACTGCTGCAGCCTAATAAACAGATCAGCCTGGTGGTGGTGGTGTTACTGCTGCAGTCTAATAAACAGATCAGCCTGGTGGTGTTACTGCTGCAGGCTAATAAACAGATCAGCCTGGTGGTGTTACTGCTGCAGCCTAATAAACAGATCAGCCTGGTGGTGGTGGTGTTACTGCTGCAGCCTAATAAACAGATCAGCCTGGTGGTGTTACTGCTGCAGCCTAATAAACAGATCAGCCTGGTGGTGGTGGTGTTACTGCTGCAGTCTAATAAACAGATCAGCCTGGTGGTGTTACTGCTGCAGTCTAATAAACAGATCAGCCTGGTGGTGGTGGTGTTACTGCTGCAGCCTAATAAACAGATCAGCCTGGTGGTGTTACTGCTGCAGCCTAATAAACAGATCAGCCTGGTGGTGTTACTGCTGCAGCCTAATAAACAGATCAGCCTGGTGGTGGTGGTGTTACTGCTGCAGCCTAATAAACAGATCAGCCTGGTGGTGTTACTGCTGCAGCCTAATAAACAGATCAGCCTGGTGGTGGTGGTGTTACTGCTGCAGCCTAATAAACAGATCAGCCTGGTGGTGTTACTGCTGCAGTCTAATAAACAGATCAGCCTGGATGAGAAACTAAAAGCAGATTGGAATGTAACTAGAATTGGGAACAATAAGTCAAATTTTGAATGTGCGCTTTGGCAGCACAGGCGGCTGTTGTCAACTTAATTGGGTAGGACGGGCTCATAGTGATGTCAGGATGGAATGGTATCAAACACATGGCTTCTATGTGCTGTAAACGTTTCCATTTACTCCGTTCCAGCCGTTATTATGAACCGTTCTCCAATCAGCTGCTTCCTGTGTTGGGCAGTACTGTTACCAAGGTAATACTGACTCATTCAATGTGTTGGGCAGTACTGTTACCAAGGTAATACTGACTCATTCACTGTGTTGGGCAGTACTGTTACCAAGGTAATACTGACTCATTCACTGTGTTGGGCAGTACTGTTACCAAGGTAATACTGACTCATTCACTGTGTTGGGCAGTACTGTTACCAAGGTAATACTGACTCATTCACTGTGTTGGGCAGTACTGTTACCAAGGTAATACTGACTCATTCACTGTGTTGGGCAGTACTGTTACCAAGGTAATACTGACTCATTCACTGTGTTGGGCAGTACTGTTACCAAGGTAATACTGACTCATTCACTGTGTTGGGCAGTACTGTTACCACGGTAATACTGACTCATTCACTGTGTGGTAACTCCGGTGTAGCCCCGTGGTTATACCTCGGCGTAGCTCCGTGGTCATACTGCGGCGTAGCTCCGTGGTCATACTTCGGCGTAGCTCCGTGGTCATACTGCGGCGTAGCTCCGTGGTCACACTGCAGCGTAGCTCCGTGGTCACACTGCAGCGTAGCTCCGTGGTCATACTGCAGCTCCGTGGTAACACTGTAGCTCCGTGGTCATACTGCAGCGTAGCTCCGTGGTCATACTGTAGCTCCGTGGTCATACTGCAGCGCAGCTCCGCGGTCATACTGCAGCTCCGTGGTAATATGTAATAGCTTCACTCTTTCTCAGTGTTTCCTCATCCTGGTCCTGGGGACCTAAAGGGGGGTTTGTTTGTTGTTCCCGACACATCCCGTTCAACTCATCTCTTTCATCTAGCTTTCATCCAGGTGTGTAGTACTAGAGCAACAACTAAAATGTGCCCCCCCCCCCCCCCCCCTCACACTTCTATCTACAATGGACAAAAAAATATAAAGTGTTGGTCCCATGTTTCATGCGCTGAAATAAAATATCCCAGAAATTTTCCATTCGCACAAAAAACCTGTTTACATTTCTGTTAGTGAGCGACTTCTCCTTTGACCAGTTAAACCATCCATCTGTCAGGTGTGGTATATCAACACGCTGATTTAAACAGCATCATCATTACACCATTGTTGTAATGTTGCGTTTCTATTATTTGATCAGTATAAACGATTTGTTTCCCGATTTGTAACTGATGTTGTGTAGGACTACACAACGTTTACAGGAACACCAGGGTGGTTTTGCTCCTCCCAATACACCACCACTGAGTCTATTGGTTGTCGTCGTTCTCCCCCTCCCCCCCCCCACAGGACCTTGGCAGTGAGGATTTAAAGAGAGAGAAGATCAGCTTTGTGTGCCAGATCGTTAGAGTCGGACGGATGGAGCTACGTGACAACAACACCAAGAAGCTGACCTCTGGGCTGAGAAGACCCTTTGGAGTGGCAGGTAAATAAATGGTGGCCGTGTCTTTAAACCCGGAGACTACTGGAACTAGCCTGGGTACCGGTCTGTTTGTGTTAACATTCCTCTCTGTCTCTATCAGTAACAGAGACTACTGGAACCAGCCTGGGTACCGGCCTGTTTGTGTTAACATTCCTCTCTGTCTCTATCAGTAACAGAGACTACTGGAACCAGCCTGGGTACCGGCCTGTTTGTGTTAACATTCCTCTCTGTCTCTATCAGTAACAGAGACTACTGGGGCTAGCCTGGGTACCGGTCTGTTTGTGTTAACATTCCTCTCTGTCTCTATCAGTAACAGAGACTACTGGAACTAGCCTGGGTACCGGTCTGTTTGTGTTAACATTCCTCTCTGTCTCTATCAGTAACAGACTGCTATAGCATTGACCTTCTATACTATATGTCCCGTTCCTAACAGTAATGGATGTGACTGACATCATAACAGGCAAGATGGATGATGAGGACAAGCAGCATTTCATCCCCTTCCAGCCGTGAGTATGAAATATGAACACACACACTCTCTCCCATCCATTACATCACCATAACACAGCGCACTATGTCACAAAACCCGTGTCGATGTCTCCGTTCCTACTTGATCATGGGGGAGATGTTGCATAAACACATCACATATGGACCAGAACATAATGGAGTTTATGGTGGGACCTCTATGGACCAGAACATACTGGACCTCTATGGACCAGAACATAATGGACCTCTATGGACCAGAACATACTGGACCTCTATGGACCAGAACATAATGGAGGTCTATGGACCAGAACATACTGGAGGTCTATGGACCAGAACATACTGGACCAGAACATAATGGAGGTCTATGGACCAGAACATACTGGAGGTCTATGGACCAGAACATACTGGAGGTCTATGGACCAGAACATACTGGAGGTCTATGGACCAGAACTTACTGGAGGTCTATGGACCAGAACATACTGGACCTCTATGGACCAGAACATACTGGACCTCTATGAACCAGAACATAATGGACCTCTATGGACCAGAACATACTGGACCTCTATGGACCAGAATATAATGGAGGTCTATGGACCAGAACATACTGGAGGTCTATGGACCAGAACATATTGGACCTCTATGGACCAGAACATACTGGACCTCTATGGACCAGAACACACTGGAGGTCTATGGACCAGAACATAATGGACCTCTATGGACCAGAACATAATGGATATCTATGGACCAGAACATAATGGACCTCTATGGACCAGAACATAATGGACCTCTATGGACCAGAACATAATGGACCTCTATGGACCAGAACATAATGGAGGTTTATGTTGGGACCTCTATGGACCAGAACATACTGGAGGTCTATGGTGGGACCTCTATGGACCAGAACATTAAGTCTATGTTAGGGTAGTACTCTGACCTCTATGGACCAGAACATAATGTCTACGTTAGGGTAGTACTCTGACCTCTGTCCCTGAAGCCGTCTCCTCTATGGTGGAAGCAGTGTGTGGAGTAGACGGGGCCTGCATCTGAAACGGCATCCTATTCCCTTGTTGTATTTATTTATGGATCCCCATTAGTTCCTGCCAAGGCAGCAGCTACTCTTCCTGGGGTTTATTATGGATCCCCATTAGTTCCTGCCAAGGCAGCAGCTACTCTTCCTGGGGTTTATTATGGATCCCCATTAGTTCCTGTGAAGGCAGCAGCTACTCTTCCTGGGGTTTATTATGGATCCCAGCAGCTACTCTTCCTGGGGTTTATTATGGATCCCCATTAGTTCCTGTGAAGGCAGCAGCTACTCTTCCTGGGGTTTATTATGGATCCCAGCAGCTACTCTTCCTGGGGTTTATTATGGATCCCCATTAGTTCCTGCCAAGGCAGCAGCTACTCTTCCTGGGGTTTATTATGGATCCCCATTAGTTCCTGCCAAGGCATCAGCTACTCTTCCTGGGGTTTATTATGGATCCCCATTAGTTCCTGTCAAGGCAGCAGCTACTCTTCCTGGGGTTTATTATGGATCCCCATTAGTTCCTGCCAAGGCAGCAGCTACTCTTCCTGGGGTTAATTATGGATCTCCATTAGTTCCTGCCAAGGCAGCAGCTACTCTTCCTGGGGTTTATTATGGATCCCCATTAGTTCCTGCCAAGGCAGCAGCTACTCTTCCTGGGGTTTATTATGGATCCCCATTAGTTCCTGCCAAGGCAGCAGCTACTCTTCCTGGGGTTTATTATGGATCCCCATTAGTTCCTGCCAAGGCAGCAGCTACTCTTCCTTGGGTTTATTATGGATCCCCATTAGTTCCTGCCAAAGCAGCAGCTACTCTTCCTGGGGTTTATTATGGATCCCTATTAGTTCCTGCCAAGGCAGCAGCTACTCTTCCTGGGGTTTATTATGGATCCCCATTAGTTCCAGCCCGGGCAGCAGCTACTCTTCCTGGGGTTTATTATGGATCCCCATTAGTTCCTGCCAAGGCAGCAGCTACTCTTCCTGGGGTTTATTATGGATCCCCATTAGTTCCTGCCAAGGCAGCAGCTACTCTTCCTGGGGTTTATTATGGATCCCCATTAGTTCCTGCCAAGGCAGCAGCTACTCTTCCTGGGGTTTATTATGGATCCCCATTAGTTCCTGCCAAGGCAGCAGCTACTCTTCCTGGGGTTTATTATGGATCCCCATTAGTTCCTTCCAAGGCAGCAGCTACTCTTCCTGGGGTTTATTATGGATCCCCATTAGTTCCTGCCAAGGCAGCAGCTACTCTTCCTGGGGTTTATTATGGATCCCATAAGTTCCTGCCAAGGCAGCAGCTACTCTTCCTGGGGTTTATTATGGATCCCCATTAGTTCCTGCCAAGGCAGCAGCTACTGTTCCTGGGGTTTATTATGGATCCCCATTAGTTCCTGCCAAGGCAGCAGCTACTCTTCCTGGGGTTTATTATGGATCCCCATTAGTTCCTGCCAAGGCAGCAGCTACTATTCCTGGGGTTTATTATGGATCCCCATTAGTTCCTGCCAAGGCAGCAGCTACTCTTCCTGGGGTTTATTAAGGATCCCCATTAGTTCCTGCCAAGGCAGCAGCTACTCTTCCTGGGGTTTATTATGGATCCCCATTAGTTCCTGCCAAGGCAGCAGCTACTCTTCCTGGGGTTTATTATGGATCCCCATTAGTTCCTGCCAAGGCAGCAGCTACTCTTCCTGGGGTTTATTATGGATCCCCATTAGTTCCTGTCAAGGCAGCAGCTACTCTTCCTGGGGTTTATTATGGATCCCCATTAGTTCCTGCCAAGGCAGCAGCTACTCTTCCTGGGGTTTATTATGGATCCCCATTAGTTCCTGCCAAGGCAGCAGCTACTCTTCCTGGGGTTTATTATGGATCCCCATTAGTTCCTGCCAAGGCAGCAGCTACTCTTCCTGGGGTTTATTATGGATCCCCATTAGTTCCTGTCAAGGCAGCAGCTACTCTTCCTGGGGTTTATTATGGATCCCCATTAGTTCCTGCCAAGGCAGCAGCTACTCTTCCTGGGGTTTATTATGGATCCCCATTAGTTCCTGCCAAGGCAGCAGCTACTCTTCCTGGGGTTTATTATGGATCCCCATTAGTTCCTGCCAAGGCAGCAGCTACTCTTCCTGGGGTTTATTATGGATCCCCATTAGTTCCTGCCAAGACAGCAGCTACTCTTCCTGGGGTCTAAGCACATCATATAACATTATTACACCACTTCATATCTACAATAAAAAATGTATAATACCAACCATACGACAATATTACAATGTGTATGTCTCACCTTTTGTGTGTGTCTCTACCTTTTGTGTATGTCTCACCTTTTGTGTGTGTCTCTACCTTTTGTGTATGTCTCACCTTGTGTGTGTGTCTCTACCTTTTGTGTATGTCTCACCTTTTGTGTGTGTCTCTACCTTTTGTGTGTGTCTCTACCTTTTGTGTGTGTCTCTACCTTTTGTGTGTGTCTCCTACCTTTTGTGTGTGTCTCTACCTTTTGTGTGTGTCTCTACCTTTTGTGTGTGTCTCCTACCTTTTGTGTGTGTCTCTACCTTTTGTGTGTGTCTCCTACCTTTTGTGTGTGTCTCTACCTTTTGTGTGTGTCTCTACCTTTTGTGTGTGTCTCCTACCTTTTGTGTGTGTCTCTACCTTTTGTGTGTGTCTCTACCTTTTGTGTGTGTCTCCTACCTTTTGTGTGTGTCTCTACCTTTTGTGTGTGTCTCCTACCTTTTGTGTGTGTCTCTACCTTTTGTGTGTGTCTCTACCTTTTGTGTGTGTCTCTACCTTTTGTGTGTGTCTCTACCTTTTGTGTGTGTCTCTACCTTTTGTGTGTGTCTCTACCTTTTGTGTGTGTCTCCTACCTTTTGTGTGTGTCTCCTACCTTTTGTGTGTGTCTCTACCTTTTGTGTGTGTCTCTACCTTTTGTGTGTGTCTCTACCTTTTGTGTGTGTCTCTACCTTTTGTGTGTGTCTCTACCTTTTGTGTGTGTCTCTACCTTTTGTGTGTGTCTCTACCTTTTGTGTGTGTCTCTACCTTTTGTGTGTGTCTCTACCTTTTGTGTGTGTCTCTACCTTTTGTGTGTGTCTCTACCTTTTGTGTGTGTCTCTACCTTTTGTGTGTGTCTCCTACCTTTTGTGTGTGTCTCTACCTTTTGTGTGTGTCTCCTACCTTTTGTGTGTGTCTCTACCTTTTGTGTGTGTCTCTACCTTTTGTGTGTGTCTCTACCTTTTGTGTGTGTCTCTACCTTTTGTGTGTGTCTCTACCTTTTGTGTGTGTCTCTACCTTTTGTGTGTGTCTCTACCTTTTGTGTGTGTCTCTACCTTTTGTGTGTGTCTCTACCTTGTGTGTGTGTCTCTACCTTTTGTGTGTGTCTCTACCTTGTGTGTGTGTCTCTACCTTGTGTGTGTGTCTCTACCTTGTGTGTGTGTCTCTACCTTTTGTGTGTGTCTCTACCTTTTGTGTGTGTCTCTACCTTTTGTGTGTGTCTCTACCTTTTGTGTGTGTCTCTACCTTTTGTGTGTGTCTCCTACCTTTTGTGTGTGTCTCTACCTTTTGTGTGTGTCTCTTCACAGTTGCATAAGGTTTTAGTTGTTTTGTATGATTGGTTGTCTATTTGAGCCAGTAAATGGGTCTTTACTATTCTTATGGAGGGGAATGACTTGAGCTTCCCTCCAGGCCTGAGGGCACACGCTCTCTAGTAAGCTTAAATTGAAGATGTGGCATATTGGAAGTGGCAATATCATCCACTATTATCCTCAGTAATTTTCCATCCCGACTGTCTGACCTCGGTGGCTTGTCATTTGTTGATAGACAACAATCATCTTTTCACCTCTTCCACACTGACTTTACGGAATTGGTCAGATATATATTTGGATGTGTCGTGTTAGAGTTTGGTGCCGGCATGTCGTTCCCTATACAGTGCACTACTACCCTATAAACCCTGGTCTAAAGTAGTGCACTACTACCCTATAGACCCTGGTCTAAAGTAGTGCACTACTACCCTATAAACCCTGGTCTAAAGTAGTGCACTACTACCCTATAGACCCTGGTCTAAAGTAGTGCACTATTACCCTATAAACCTTGGTCTAAAGTAGTGCACTATTACCCTATAAACCCTGGTCTAAAGTAGTGCACTACTACCCTATAGACCCTGGTCTAAAGTGGTGCCCTACTACCCTATAAACCCTGGTCTAAAGTAGTGCACTACTACCCTATGGGCCCTGGTCTAAAGTAGTGCACTACTACCCTATAGACCCTGGTCTAAAGTAGTGCACTACTACCCTATAAACCCTGGTCTAAAGTAGTGCACTACTACCCTATGGGCCCTGGTCTAAAGTAGTGCACTACTACCCTATAGACCCTAGTCTAAAGTAGTGCACTACTACCCTATAGACCCTGGTCTAAAGTAGTGCACTATTACCCTATAAACCCTGGTCTAAAGTAGTGCACTACTACCCTATAAACCCTGGTCTAAAGTAGTGCACTACTACCCTATAGACCCTGGTCTAAAGTAGTGCACTACTACCCTATGGGCCCTTGTCTAAAGTAGTGCCCTACTACCCTATAGACCCTGGTCTAAAGTAGTGCACTACTACCCTATAAACCCTGGTCTAAAGTAGTGCACTACTACCCTATAGACCCTGGTCCATTTGTGACTCAAACAGGGATGTTTTCAACCCTTCACACCTGATTCATGTGCAGTTTATTGCACACCCTATTACCTACATAGACCAGGTTTAAAGTAGTGCACTATATAGCGAATAGGTTGCCATTTTGGGCTCAGATCCTCCACTATTCCACCGTGACTAAATTAAGGCGATCTCATTAACTGCCTGTGTCCCTGAGAGGATTCCATAATTGGAAATAGTTTAGTTTGAGGCCCAAATGGCACCCTATTCCCTATATAGTGCACTACTATGGCACCCTATTCCCTATATAGTGCACTACTATTCACCCCCAAATGGCACCCTATTCCCTATATAGTGCACTACTATGGCACCCTATTCCCTATATAGTGCACTACTATTCACCCCCAAATGGCACCCTATTCCCTATATAGTGCACTACTATTCACCCCCAAATAGCACCCTATTCCCTATATAGTGCACTACCATTGACCCCAAATGGCACCCTATTCCCTATATAGTGAACGTGGTGAAGGATGTAAGGAATAGAGTGTCATTTGGAACTCAGTCGTAGCTACCAATCAGTTAGCTAAGTTAGTTTAGTTGGCACGGTAGGCAGATCTCCTCAGTTAACAGCTCTATCTAGGAACATACATAATGGATTAGACTCTCTCCTCCTCTCCACACACACACACACACACACACACACACTGTCGTAGTGATGAATTTTGGTAGTTTCCTGAATAGCAGCTTTAGTTTTTAACTAGGACCCTGTTCTAAGGCAAACTAAACAGGAAGTTACCGTTCCTAATTAAGGACTGTTTGATGTAACTATATAATTGGTTAGAGATCTCTGGCATGCAAACGGCTTCGTTTTGGAGACGGAAATGGCCCTCACATTGTTAAAACAAAGGTTGAGATATAATGTCATGTTCTTCCTAGTGTTGCCGGGGGCAACATCTTTCCCTAAAAGACTTCGACCAGGGTTACAATGGCCTTTTCTAGCCTAGTCTATTAATATTTAGTTGATTTAAAGTCCACAGGAAGAGGAAACGGAGAGATGTTAGGCATGCTTCAATGTTATTGCTGCTTTTTAATTCAATCAAGGTCTTATTTCTTTCATTTCTACCCTTAAACATACTATATGTATTCCTTTAAATGTTATGCATCCTTCAGGCATTTCTCTCTGCCCTCCTCTGCTCTCTCTTCTCCTCTCCTCTGCTCTCCTCTGCTCTCTCTCTGCCCTCCTCCTCTCCTCTGCTCTCTCTCCTCCTCTCCTCTGCTCTCCCTCTCCTCTTCTCCTCTGCTCCCTCTCCTCTTCTCCTCTGCTCTCTCTCCTCCTCTCCTCTGCGCTCTCTCCTCTCCTCTGCCCTTTTCTGCTCTCCCTCTCCTCTCTCCTCTCCTCTGCCCTCCTCTCCTCTGCTCTCTCTCTCCTCCTCTCCTCTGCCCTCTCCTCCTCCTCTGCTCTCTCTCTGCCCTCCTCTGCTTTCTCTCTCCTCCTCTCTTCTCTCTCTCTCCTCCTCTCTTCTCTCTCTCTGCCCTCCTCTCCTCTCCTCTCTCCTCTGTTCTCTCTTTCTCTCTGCTTTCTCTCCTCCTCTCTTCTCTCTCTCTCTCTGCCCACCTCTCCTCTCCTCTCTCCTCTACTCTGCTCTCTCTATCTCTGCTCCCTCTCTCTCTCTCTCTCTCTGCCCTCCTCTCTCTCTTTCTGCCCTCCTCTCCTCTCCTCTACTCTGCTCTCTCTCTCTGCTCTCTCTGCTCTCTCTCTGCCCTACTCTCCTCTCTCCTCTACTCTCCTCTGCTCTGCTCTCTCCTCTGCCCTCCTCTCCTCTCCTCTCTCTCTGGTGTTGTTCCTGTCATGTGCCTACTACAGGCTAGCGTTGGATGATGCCGTGCTTCGCCACAGGCAACTGAACATCTCCCGTTTTTCAACCAGGGTGGCGGGGGAGAGCGACTTTCTCCAGACCGTCATCAACAAGGTCATCGCCGCCAAGGAGGTCAACCACAAGGGACAAGGTAAAGTTAATGTACAGGGAGGTGGGGGGTGAGATGCTTGGAGTGGTACTGTGAGAGGGCAGGGAGGTGGGGGGTGAGATGCTTGGTGGTACTGTGAGAGGGCAGGGAGGTGGGGGGTGAGATGCTTGGAGTGGTACTGTGAGAGGGCAGGGAGGTGGGGGGTGAGATGCTTGGAGTGGTACTGTGAGAGGGCAGGGAGGTTCAGTTGGGTGACGTTACTGTATGATACAGAATACAGTATGGTACAGAATACAGTATGGTACAGAATACAGTATGGTACAGAATACAGTATGGTACAGAATACAGTATGGTACAGAATACAGTATGGTACAGAATACAGTATGATATAGAATACAGTATGGTACAGAATACAGTATGGTATAGAATACAGTATGGTACAGAATACAGTATGGTACAGAATACAGTATGGTATAGAATACAGTATGGTATAGAATACAGTACGGTATAGAATACAGTATGATACAGAATACAGTATGATACAGAATACAGTATGATATAGAATACAGTACGGTATAGAATACAGTATGACTGAGGTATTTGGTCGAAGGAGGCCAATCACAAAGAATATTTTAAAGTTACTGTGCAGGGAGGAATGATATGACTGGCCTGGGGTCTGACTAAAGGACGACTGGCCTGGGGTCTGACTAAAGCATGACTTGCCTGGGGTCTGACTACAGGACAACTGGCCTGGGGTCTGACTACAGGACGACTGGCCTGGGGTCTGACTAAAGGACGACTGGCCTGGGGTCTGACTAAAGGACGACTGGCCTGGGGTCTGACTAAAGGACGGCTGGCCTGGGGTCTGACTAAAGGACGGCTGGCCTGGGGTCTGACTAAAGGACGACTGGCCTGGGGTCTGACTAAAGGACGACTGGCCTGGGGTCTGACTAAAGGACGACTGGCCTGGGGTCTGACTACAGGACGACTGGCCTGGGGTCTGACTACAGGATGACAGGCCTGGGGTCTGACTAAAAGATGACAGGCCTGGGGTCTGACTAAAAGATGACAGGCTGACTAAAGGGGCCTGGGGTCTGACTACAGGACGACGGGCCTGGGGCCTGACTACAGGACGACGGGCCTGGGGCCTGACTACAGGACGACGGGCCTGGGGCCTGACTACAGGACGACGGGCCTGGGGCCTGACTACAGGAAGACGGGCCTGGGGCCTGACTACAGGAAGACGGGCCTGGGGCCTGACTACAGGAAGACGGGCCTGGGGCCTGACTACAGGAAGACGGGCCTGGGGCCTGACTACAGGAAGACGGGCCTGGGGCCTGACTACAGGAAGACGGGCCTGGGGCCTGACTACAGGAAGACGGGCCTGGGGCCTGACTACAGGAAGACGGGCCTGGGGCCTGACTACAGGAAGACGGGCCTGGGGCCTGACTACAGGAAGACGGGCCTGGGGCCTGACTACAGGACGACGGGCCTGGGGCCTGACTACAGGACGACGGGCCTGGGGCCTGACTAAAGGACGACGGGCCTGGGGCCTGACTAAAGGACGACTGGCCTGGGGCTTGACTAAAGGGCGACGGGCCTGTGGTCTGACTAAAGGACGACTGGCCTGGGGCCTGACTAAAGGGGCCTGGGGTCTGACTAAAGGACGACGGGCCTGGGGTCTGACTAAAGGACGACGGGCCTGGGGTCTGACTAAAGGACGACGGGCCTGGGGTCTGACTACAGGACGACGGGCCTGGGGTCTGACTAAAGGACGACGGGCCTGGGTTCTGACTAAAGGACGACGGGCCTGGGTTCTGACTAAAGGACGACGGGCCTGGGTTCTGACTAAAGGACGACGGGCCTGGGTTCTGACTAAAGGACGACGGGCCTGGGGTCTGACTAAAGGACGACGGGCCTGGGTTCTGACTAAAGGACGACGGGCCTGGGTTCTGACTAAAGGACGACGGGCCTGGGTTCTGACTAAAGGACGACTTGTCTGGGGTCTGACTAAAGGACGACGGGCCTGGGGTCTGACTAATTGACGACGGGCCTGGGGTCTGACTAAAGGACGACGGGCCTGGGGTCTGACTAAAGGACGACGGGCCTGGGGTCTGACTAATGGACGACGGGCCTGGGTTCTGACTAATGGACGACGGGCCTGGGGTCAGACTAATGGACGACGGGCCTGGGGTCAGACTACAGGATGACGGGCCTGGGGTCTAACTAATGGACGACGGGCCTGGGGTCAGACTACAGGATGACAGGCCTGGGGTCTGACTAATGGACGACGGCCTGGGGTCAGACTGAGTTCTGACTAAATGACAACGGGCCGTTTTCCAATACTGTAGATGTGTTAGTAACAGCTGTTGGATTGACATGTCATGCTTTAGTAGAACCCAGACCACCTGAAGAGGGTTTTGTAGAGGGAGGAGAACAGCCGCTGTGGTGTTGTCATGTTGAATGGCTTTAGACCCCAGACCACCTGAAGAGGGTTTTGTAGAGGGAGGAGAACAGCCTCTGTGGTGTTGTCATGTTGAATGGCTTTAGACCCCAGACCACCTGAAGAGGGTTTTGTAGATGGAGGAGAACAGCCTCTGTGGTGTTGTCATGTTGAATGGCTTTAGACCCCAGACCACCTGAAGAGGGTTTTGTAGAGGGAGGAGAACAGCCTCTGTGGTGTTGTCATGTTGAATGGCTTTAGACCCCAGACCACCTGAAGAGGGTTTTGTAGAGGGAGGAGAACAGCCTCTGTGGTGGTGTCATGTTGAATGGCTTTAGACCCCAGACCACCTGAAGAGGGTTTTGTAGAGGGAGGAGAACAGCCTCTGTGGTGTTGTCATGTTGAATGGCTTTAGACCCCAGACCACCTGAAGAGGGTTTTGTAGAGGGAGGAGAACAGCCTCTGTGGTGTTGTCATGTTGAATGGCTTTAGACCCCAGACCACCTGAAGAGGGTTTTGTAGAGGGAGGAGAACAGCCTCTGTGGTGTTGTCATGTTGAATGGCTTTAGACCCCAGACCACCTGAAGAGGGTTTTGTAGAGGGAGGAGAACAGCCTCTGTGGTGGTGTCATGTTGAATGGCTTTAGACCCCAGACCACCTGAAGAGGGTTTTGTAGAGGGAGGAGAACAGCCGCTGTGGTGTTGTCATGTTGAATGAAGTAGAGGTCAGATCCACTCGGTCATCCCTGGTCAAGGAATCACACAGAGCACAGTGACGACTCAGCGGTGTGTGTCTGTGTGTATTTGGGTAGGTAGGTGTTGTGTGTGTGTCGCCAAGGAGACACAGAGCACAGTGAGGACTCAGCGGTGTGGGTGGGTAGGTGTTGTGTGTGTGTGTGTGTGTGTGTATGTGTGTCGCCAAGGAGATACACAGAGCACAGTGAGCAAGCAGCGGTGTGTGTATGTGGGTGGGTAGGTGTTGTGTGTGTGTGTGTCGCCAAGGAGACACACAGCCTGGAGAGGAGAGGCTGTTCTTTATTATGGACCTTTCAACAGTCTGCAGAGAGAGGAGAGGAGAGGAGAGGAGAGGAGAGGCTGTTCTTTATCATGGACCTTTCAACAGTCTGAGGAGAGGAGAGGAGAGGAGAGGCTGTTCTTTATCATGGACCTTTCAACAGTCTGAGGAGAGGAGAGGAGAGGAGAGGAGAGGCTGTTCTTTATCATGGACCTTTCAACAGTCTGAGGAGAGGAGAGGAGAGGAGAGGCTGTTCTTTATTATGGACCTTTCAACAGTCTGAGGAGAGGAGAGGAGAGGAGAGGAGAGGAGAGGAGAGGAGAGGCTGTTCTTTATCATGGACCTTTCAACAGTCTGAGGAGAGGAGAGGAGAGGAGAGGAGATGAGAGGAGAGGAGAGGAGAGGCTGTTCTTTATTATGGACCTTTCAACAGTCTGAGGAGAGGAGAGGAGAGGAGAGGAGAGGAGAGGAGAGGAGAGGAGAGGCTGTTCTTTATCATGGACCTTTCAACAGTCTGAGGAGAGAGGAGATGAGAGGAGATGAGAGGAGAGGAGAGGAGAGGAGAGAGAGGCTGTTCTTTATTATGGACCTTTCAACAGTCTGAGGAGAGGAGAGGGAGAGGAGAGGAGAGGCTGTTCTTTATCATGGACCTTTCAACAGTCTGAGGAGAGAGGAGAGGAGAGGCTGTTCTTTATCATGGACCTTTCAACAGTCTGAGGAGAGGAGAGGAGAGGAGAGGAGAGGAGAGGAGAGGAGAGGAGAGGCTGTTCTTTATCATGGACCTTTCAACAGTCTGCAGAGAGAGGAGAGGAGGGTGGCTGTTCCCTGTTCCCTTCCCTCCCGAGTCAAAATTCAAGCCCAGATCTACCTCTCAGACGTTTTGACTTTTAAACAACATAATGCAACATGAACCAATCAAAGACAGTTCTGTACTAATGAGGTTTTGTGCCGTGAACTACAGACCCAGTATGTCATCACTACAGACCCAGTATATCATCTCTACAGACCCAGTATATCATCACTACAGACCCAGTATGTCATCACTACAGACCCAGTATGTCATCACTACAGACCCAGTATGTCATCACTACAGACCCAGTATGTCATCACTACAGACCCAGTATATCATCACTGCAGACCCAGTATATCATCACTACAGACCCAGTATGTCATCACTACAGACCCAGTATGTCATCACTACAGACCCAGTATGTCATCACTACAGACCCAGTATATCATCACTACAGACCCAGTATGTCATCACTACAGACCCAGTATGTCATCACTACAGACCCAGTATATCATCACTACAGACCCAGTATGTCATCACTACAGACCCAGTATATCATCACTACAGACCCAGTATGTCATCACTACAGACCCAGTATATCATCACTACAGACCCAGTATGTCATCACTACAGACCCAGTATGTCATCACTACAGACCCAGTATATCATCACTACAGACCCAGTATGTCATCACTACAGACCCAGTATGTCATCACTACAGACCCAGTATGTCATCACTACAGACCCAGTATATCATCACTACAGACCCAGTATGTCATCACTACAGACCCAGTATGTCATCACTACAGACCCAGTATATCATCACTACAGACCCAGTATATCATCACTGCAGACCCTGTATATCATCACTGCAGACCCAGTATGTCATCACTACAGACCCAGTATATCATCACTACAGACCCAGTATGTCATCACTACAGACCCAGCATGTCATCACTACAGACCCAGTATGTCATCACTACAGACCCAGTATATCATCACTACAGACCCAGTATGTCATCACTACAGACCCAGTATGTCATCACTACAGACCCAGTATGTCATCACTACAGACCCAGTATATCATCACTACAGACCCAGTATGTCATCACTACAGACCCAGTATGTCATCACTACAGACCCAGTATGTCATCACTACAGACCCAGTATGTCATCACTACAGACCCAGTATGTCATCACTACAGACCCAGTATGTCATCACTACAGACCCAGTATGTCATCACTACAGACCCAGTATGTCATCACTACAGACCCAGTATGTCATCACTACAGACCCAGTATGTTATCACTACAGACCCAGTATATCATCACTACAGACCCAGTATATCATCACTACAGACCCAGTATGTCATCACTACAGACCCAGTATGTCATCACTGCAGACCCAGTATGTCATCACTGCAGACCCAGTATGTCATCACTACAGACCCAGTATGTCATCACTACAGACCCAGTATGTCATCACTACAGACCCAGTATATCATCACTACAGACCCAGTATATTATCACTACAGACCCAGTATGTCATCACTACAGACCCAGTATGTCATCACTACAGACCCAGTATGTCATCACTACAGACCCAGTATATCATCACTACAGACCCAGTATATCATCACTACAGACCCAGTATGTCATCACTACAGACCCAGTATGTCATCACTACAGACCCAGTATGTCATCACTACAGACCCAGTATATCATCACTGCAGACCCATTATGTCATCACGACAGACCCAGTATGTCATCACTACAGACCCATTATGTCATCACTACAGACCCAGTATGTCATCACTACAGACCCAGTATATCATCAC
Organism: Oncorhynchus mykiss; assembly: GCF_057628025.1. Lineage (NCBI taxonomy): Eukaryota > Metazoa > Chordata > Actinopteri > Salmoniformes > Salmonidae > Oncorhynchus > Oncorhynchus mykiss. The sequence continues at coordinate 59,886,344 of NC_143044.1, read as the reverse complement.
TACAGACCCAGTATGTCATCACTACAGACCCAGTATATCATCACTACAGACCCAGTATGTCATCACTACAGACCCAGTATATCATCACTACAGACCCAGTATATCATCACTACAGACCCAGTATATCATCACTACAGACCCAGTATGTCATCACTACAGACCCAGTATGTCATCACTACAGACCCAGTATGTCATCACTACAGACCCAGTATATCATCACTGCAGACCCAGTATGTCATCACGACAGACCCAGTATGTCATCACTACAGACCCATTATGTCATCACTACAGACCCAGTATGTCATCACTACAGACCCAGTATATCATCACTACAGACCCAGTATGTCATCACTACAGACCCAGTATATCATCACTACAGACCCAGTATGTCATCACTACAGACCCAGTATATCATCACTACAGACCCAGTATATCATCACTACAGACCCAGTATATCATCACTACAGACCCAGTATGTCATCACTACAGACCCAGTATGTCATCACTACAGACCCAGTATGTCATCACTACAGACCCAGTATATCATCACTGCAGACCCAGTATGTCATCACGACAGACCCAGTATGTCATCACTACAGACCCATTATGTCATCACTACAGACCCAGTATGTCATCACTACAGACCCAGTATATCATCACTACAGACCCAGTATGTCATCACTACAGACCCAGTATATCATCACTACAGACCCAGTATGTCATCACTACAGACCCAGTATATCATCACTACAGACCCAGTATATCATCACTACATATTGGTCCATTTGGTTTAAGAGGAGACAGACCCTCAGACAGACTGACCTCCTCTGTTGACAGGTCCCACTGTCTCTCTGACTGTGTTCCAAACGTCACCTCTTTTCCATACATAGTGAACTACGGGCCCCTGGTCAAAAGTAGTGCACTTCGTAGGGAATAGGGGGGGGGCGGGGGGGCGCAATTGGGATGCAACCTCAATCTACAGGCTAAATTACCTGAGGATGTTCCAGCTCCATGTTGTGTTTCAGAACGATGTAAATGTTGTGTCTGATATGACCCATGTTTCCTGAAGGAAGCAGTTACACACTGACCACATGAACAGAATTAACTGCAGGATGTTTTAAGGTTTTATATGTGGAACACTGTAAAACTACGTTTAGTTACCATAGAAACACCTCTTCATAAACTAGAAAGGGTCATTTTGCTGAAGTAGAAAACATTGTGTGACTTGCCTCCAGCTGGCAAATTTAGACTCCTTGACCTCCGGCAATTAGTCTTGGTTGTCATACCGACTGGAGGTTCCCACTGAGATCGTCATATGTTGGTAGTAGCTTCCTTAACAACGGTCTCTACTCCCTCCCTCCCTGTTCCCAGGTCTGTTGGTGACTCCCTGAAGCTGCTCTGATTTGACTGATAATATGTCATATTCCCTGTTCCCAGGTCTGTGGGTGACTCTGAAACTGCTTCCGGGTGATATCCATCAGATCAGGAAGGACTTCCCTCACCTGGTTGACCGTTCCACAGCCGTAGCCCGCAAGATGGGCTTCCCGGAGATCATCATGCCAGGTAGCATCATTATCCATTCAGAGATCGTCATACCAGGTAGCATCATGATCCATTCAGAGATCGTCATACCAGGTAGCAACATGATCCATTCAGAGATCGTCATACCAGGTAGCAACATGATCCATTCAGAGATCGTCATACCAGGTAGCATCATGATCCATTCAGAGATCGTCATACCAGGTAGTTCTCTCCCTCTCTACCACACCTACTGTCTCTAACTCTGAACTGACATTTACTCTTGAGGTGCTGACCTGTTGCACCCTCTACAACCACTGTGATTATTATTATTTGACCCTGCTGGTCATTTATGAACATTTGAACATCTTGGCCATGTTCTGTTATAATCTCCACCCGGCACAGCCAGAAGAGGACTGGCCACCCCTCATAGCCTGGTTCCTCTCTAGGTTTCTTCCTAGGTTTTGGCCTTTCTAGGGAGTTTTTCCTAGCCACCGTGCTTCTACACCTGCATTGCTTGCTGTTTGGGGTTTTAGGCTGGGTTTCTGTACAGCACTTTGAGATATCAGCTGATGTAAGAAGGGCTTTATAAATGAATGTGTTTGATTGATTGATAGTACCATGCCCTCTTTCCACTGTGACATTCACACTGGTGTTAAAGACTCTATATATGGTCCTAGTCTGACTTGGGGCCAAATTAGGACACAACCCTTTGTCAGTGAGGTCCACGTTCAGCATGCAGGTCTACAGTCAGGACACGACCCTTTGTCAGTGAGGTCCACATTCAGCATGCAGGTCTACAGTTAGGACACGACCCTTTGTGAGTGAGGTGTGTGTGTACTCATACGCCTGTTTTGTTTCCCCTCAGGTGACGTGCGTAACGATATCTACGTAACCCTGGTTCAGGGAGAGTTTGATAAAGGCAGCAAGTCCACCCCCAAGAATGTCGAGGTCACCATGACAGTCTACGACGAGGACGGAAAGAAACTGGAGGTATTGAGATAGAGAGACACACACACACACACACGGGATAGATAGAAAGTGGAGGTACTGACTGACGAATGGATGTTGGTCTCACTGCTTTTTAGACCTCGTTCTGTCCACATCGTGTTCTAGAGGTTTGACCTGCTGTAGTTCAGCTCTGAGGAAAGTTCTGTCCACATCACAGTCCGTTTTCTAGAGGTTTGACCTGCTGTAGTTCAGCTCTGGGGAAAGTTCTGTCCACCTCGTGGTCCGTTTTCTAGAGGTTTGACCTGCTGTAGTTCAGCTCTCACTGGGGAAAGTTCTGTCCACCTCGTGGTCTGTTTTCTAGAGGTTTGACCTGCTGTAGTTCAGCTCTCACTGGGGAAAGTTCTGTCCACATCACAGTCCGTTTTCTAGAGGTTTGACCTGCTGTAGTTCAGCTCTGAGGAAAGTTCTGTCCACCTCACGGTCTGTTTTCTAGAGGTTTGACCTGCTGTAGTTCAGCTCTGGGGAAAGTTCTGTCCACCTCGTGGTCCGTTTTCTAGAGGTTTGACCTGCTGTAGTTCAGCTCTCACTGGGGAAAGTTCTGTCCACCTCGTGGTCTGTTTTCTAGAGGTTTGACCTGCTGTAGTTCAGCTCTCTCTGAGGAAAGTTCCGTCCACCTCGCGGTCTGTTTTCTAGAGGTTTGACCTGCTGTAGTTCAGCTCTGAGGAAAGCCAAACCCTGTGATTTAAGAGTGCTGACCGGACCTGACTGCTATTTCTCAGTGCTTGGCTATCAGCTTACTGTCATCCATCAATTCTCCAAAAAAGTACTTTCAAACAGACATGTCCCTGATAGTTTGTGAACGCCAGACAAATGACCATCCTTCTTTAACCTGTCTCCTCCTCCTTCATCTACACTGAGTGAAGTGGATTTAACAAGTGACATCAATAAGGGGTCACAGCTTTCACCTGGTTAGTCTGTCATGGAAAGTGCAGGTGTTCCTAATGTTTTTGTCGCTACAGTGTTACACAGTGCTAGCCAGCAGGCTAGCCAGCAGTGCTAGCCAGCAGGCTCCTCCCATCCCAGCAATGCTACAGTATTACACAGTGCTAGCCAGCAGGCTCCTCCCATCCCAGCAATGCTACAGTATTACACAGTGCTAGCCAGCAGGCTCCTCCCATCCCATCAATGATACTGTGTTACGCAGTGCTAGCCAGCAGGCTCCTCCCAACCCATCTCATCGTCAGCTACACTTCAGAGGTACTTCATTTGCATATAATCATGTTGATCATCTTCATCGTCTCTTCCAGAGTCTGGGCTGAGCTCGGCAGTAGAGACTAGGGCCTAATCATTAACATCTCTTCCAGAGTCTGGGCTGAGCTCGGCAGTAGAGACTAGGGCCTAATCATTAACATCTCTTCCAGAGTCTGGGCTGAGCTCGGCAGTAGAGACTAGGGCCTAATCATTAACATCTCTTCCAGAGTCTGGGCTGAGCTCGGCAGTAGAGACTAGGGCCTAATCATTAACATCTCTTCCAGAGTCTGGGCTGAGCTCGGCAGTAGAGACTAGGGCCTAATCATTAACATCTCTTCCAGAGTCTGGGCTGAGCTCGGCAGTAGAGACTAGGGCCTAATCATTAACATCTCTTCCAGAGTCTGGGCTGAGCTCGGCAGTAGAGACTAGGGCCTAATCATTAACATCTCTTCCAGAGTCTGGGCTGAACTCGGCAGTAGAGACTAGGGCCTAATCATTAACATCTCTTCCAGAGTCTGGGCTGAACTCGGCAGTAGAGACTAGGGCCTAATCAATAACATCTCTTCCAGAGTCTGGGCTGAGCTCGGCAGTAGAGACTAGGGCCTAATCATTAACATCTCTTCTTTTCTCCAGTCTGGAACTAAATGCGTAATGGCAGCAGCTGAGCCTGATGACTCTGTATGCTACTGGTCTCTGTTCCTTCTCATTCAGGATATCATCTCTCCTGTCTCACACCATATCCCTCCCGTCTCTCTGGGTCTGATATCCTGTAGTCCAGACCCCTCACACCATATCCCTCCCGTCTCTCTGGGTCTGAAATCCTGTAGCCCAGACCCCTCACACCATATCCCTCCCGTCTCTTTGGGTCTGATATCCTGTAGTCCAGACCCCTCACACCATATCCCTCCCGTCTCTCTGGGTCTGATATCCTGTAGTCCAGACCCCTCACACCATATCCCTCCCGTCTCTCTGGGTCTGATATCCTGTAGCCCAGACCCCTCACACCATATCCCTCCCGTCTCTCTGGGTCTGATATCCTGTAGCCCAGACCCCTCACACCATATCCCTCCCATCTCTCTGGGTCTGATATCCTGTAGCCCAGACCCCTCACACTATATCCCATCTCTCTGGGTCTGATATCCTGTAGTCCAGACCCCCCACACCATATCCCTCCCATCTCTCTGGGTCTGATATCCCTCCCATCTCTCTGGGTCTGATATCTCTCCCATCTCTCTGGGTCTGATATCCTGCAGCCCAGACCCCCCACATCATATCCCTCCCATCTCTCCTGGTCTGATATCCCTCCCATCTCTCTGGGTCTGATATCTCTCCCATCTCTCTGGGTCTGATATCCTGTAGCCCAGACCCCTCACACCATATCCCTCCCATCTATCTGGGTCTGATATCCCTCCCATCTCTCTGGGTCTGATATCCTGCAGCCCAGACCCCCCACATCATATCCCTCCCATCTCTCTGGGTCTGATATCCCTCCCGTCTCTCTGGGTCTGATATCCTGTAGCCCAGACCCCCCACACTATATCCCTCCCATCTCTCTGGGTCTGATATCCTGTAGCCCAGACCCCCCACATCATATCCCTCCCATCTCTCTGGGTCTGATATCCTGTAGCCCAGACCCCTCACACCATATCCCTCCCATCTCTCTGGGTCTGATATCCTGTAGCCCAGACCCCCCACACCATATCCCTCCCATCTCTCTGGGTCTGATATCCTGTAGCCCAGACCCCTCACACCATATCCCTCCCATCTCTCTGGGGTCTGATATCCTGTAGCCCAGACCCCTCACACTATATCCCTCCCATCTCTCTGGGTCTGATATCCTGTAGCCCAGACCCCCCACATCATATCCCTCCCATCTCTCTGGGTCTGATATCCTGTAGCCCAGACCCCTCACACAATATCCCTCCCATCTCTCTGGGTCTGATATCCTGTAGCCCAGACCCCCCCACACCATATCCCTCCCATCTCTCTGGGTCTGATATCCTGTAGCCCAGACCCCTCACACCATATCCCTCCCATCTCTCTGGGTCTGATATCCTGTAGCCCAGACCCCTCACACCATATCCCTCCCATCTCTCTGGGTCTGATATCCTGTAGCCCAGACCCCTCACACCATATCCCTCCCATCTCTCTGGGTCTGATATCCTGTAGCCCAGACCCCCCACACCATATCCCTCCCATCTCTCTGGGTCTGATATCCTGTAGCCCAGACCCCTCACACCATATCCCTCCCATCTCTCTGGGGTCTGATATCCTGTAGCCCAGACCCCTCACACTATATCTCTCCCATCTCTCTGGGTCTGATATCCCTCCCATCTCTCTGGGTCTGATATCCTGTAGCCCAGACCCCTCACACCATATCCCTCCCATCTCTCTGGGTCTGATATCCTGTAGCCCAGACCCCTCACACCATATCCCTCCCATCTCTCTGGGTCTGATATCCTGTAGCCCAGACCCCCCACACCATATCCCTCCCGTCTCTCTGGGTCTGATATCCCTCCCATCTCTCTGGGTCTGATATCCTGTAGCCCAGACCCCCTACATCATATCCCTTAGTGTTTTAAGTATCGTAGACTCTTCAACAGAGATGTCAGCATGTTCCAGAGATTTCTGTAGGTCTTTAGCTGACACTCTAGGATTCTTCTTAACCTCATTGAACATTCTGCGCTGTGCTCTTGCAGTCGTGTTTGCAGGACGGCAACAATTTGTCTTAGCGTGGACTGATGAACGTCAAGGCTTTTAGAGATACTTTTATAACCCTTTCCAGCTTTATGCAAGTCAACAATTCTTCATCTTAGGTCTTCTGAGGTCTCTTTTGTTTGAGGCATGGGTCACATCAGGCAATGCTTCTTGTGAACAGCAAACTCAAATTGTGAGTGTTTTTTATACTTCTAGGCAGCTCTAACCAACATCTCCAATCTCATCTCATTGATTGGACTCCAGGTTAACTGACTCCTGACTCCAATTAGCTTTTGGAGAAGTCATTAGCCTTGGGGGGTTCACATACTTTTCCCAACCTACACTCTGAATGTTTTAATGATGTATTCAATATAGACAAGACAAATACAATAATTTGAATTTTTGTGTGTTGTGTGTTATTATTTTTTTGGTGTGTTGTGTGTTATTAGTTTAAGCACACTGTGTTTGTCTATTGTTGTGACTAGATGATCAGATTTGGTGACTAATCTATGCATAAATCCAGGTAATCCAGGTAATCCAGGTAATCCCAAAGGGTTCACATACTTTATCTTGCCGCTGTATATTCACACAATACAACAACATTCTCCTCTCACACAGAGGAAATTACATTCTCCTCCTCTCACACAGAGGAAATGACATTCTCCTCCTCCTCTCACACAGAGGAAATGACATTCTTCTCCTCCTCTCACACAGAGGAAATTACATTCTCCTCCTCCTCTCACACAGACGAAATTACATTCTCCTCCTCCTCTCACACAGAGGAAAGGACATTCTCCTCCTCCTCACACACAGAGGAAATGACATTCTCCTCCTCCTCACACACAGAGGAAATGACATTCTCCTCCTCCTCACACACAGAGGAAAGGACATTCTCCTCCTCCTCTCACACAGAGGAAATTACATTCTCCTCCTCCTCTCACACAGAGGAAAGGACATTTTCCTCCTCTCACACAGAGGAAATGACATTCTCCTCCTCTCACACACAGAGGAAATGACATTCTCCTCCTCCTCTCACACAGAGGAAATGACATTCTCCTCCTCCTCTCACACAGAGGAAATGACATTCTCCTCCTCCTCACACACAGAGGAAATTACATTCTCCTCCTCCTCTCACACAGAGGAAATGACATTCTCCTCTTCCTCTCACACAGAGGAAATTACATTCTCCTCCTCCTCTCACACAGAGGAAATTACATTCTCCTCCTCCTCTCACACAGAGGAAATTACATTCTCCTCCTCCTCTCACACAGAGGAAATGACATTCTCCTCCTCCTCTCACACAGAGGAAATTACATTCTCCTCCTCCTCTCACACAGAGGAAATGACATTCTCCTCCTCCTCTCACACAGAGGAAATGACATTCTCCTCCTCTCACACAGAGGAAATTACATTCTCCTCCTCTCACACAGAGGAAATGACATTCTCCTCCTCCTCTCACACAGAGGAAATGACATTCTCCTCCTCCTCTCACACAGAGGAAATGACATTCTCCTCCTCCTCTCACACAGAGGAAATTACATTCTCCTCCTCTCACACAGAGGAAATTACATTCTCCTCTCGCACAGAGGAAATTACATTCTCCTCCTCTCACACAGAGGAAATGCCATTCTCCTCTCGCACAGAGGAAATGACAGGCATTTGAAGACTACCTGAGCAGCCTTGTTTATCCACTCTGTTATACCCACTGGACAGGAAGCAATGTCAGGTCAACTTGCCCCCCTGTTGTTAACTCAACACATTAACACAACCACCACAAACAATGTTACGATCACCTGCGGCTGTAGGACGACCTTGTTGCTGTCGTAGGTTATCTATCGTACCATTTGGTAGTGCCCGTCTTGACTGCATCAAATCCATGTAAAGAAACAAGCTAGCTACATGAGCCAGCTAACTAGCTAGCTAACATTGCACGGCTAATTGGGGATATTTTGCTACATTCCACGTCCTTGTCTACGACAACTTCATTCCGTCATTGTAATTCCATTTATCAGTGATTTATAAATCTCCTACTTCCCCTTGCTACACATGGTGCCTCTGACTGACTGTGGTTCCTCTGACTGACTGTGGTTCCTCTGACTGACTGTGGTTCCTCTGACTGACTGTGGTTCCTCTGACTGACTGCGGTTCCTCTGACTGACTGCGGTTCCTCTGACTGACTGCGGTTCCTCTGACTGACTGCGGTTCCTCTGACTGACTGCGGTTCCTCCTGCTGACTGCGGTTCCTCTGACTGACTGCGGTTCCTCCTGCTGACTGCGGTTCCTCTGACTGACTGATGATAACAACCAGCTAGGCGTGTGTAGGCTACCGGTACCTCATTTGAATAAGAACTGTCATGAAATGGTTGTTTTCTTAACATTCAGAATGTCATGGTCTATCCTGGTAGGCTACGATGTCACAGATCATCATTTTTGTTGTTACTAGAGGCCTACTGCTGTCTGTTTATATTATGTCTTTGTTGTTACTAGAGGCCTACTGCTGTCTGTTTATATTATGTCTTTGTTGTTACTAGAGGCCTACTGCTGTCTGTTTATATTATGTCTTTGTTGTTACTAGAGGCCTCCTGCTGTCTGTTTATATTATGTCTTTGTTGTTACTAGAGGCCTCCTGCTGTCTGTTTATATTATGTCTTTGTTGTTACTAGAGGCCTACTGTTGTCTGTTTATATTATGTCTTTGTTGTTAATAGAGGCCTACTGCTGTCTGTTTATATTATGTCTTTGTTGTTAATAGAGGCCTCCTGCTGTCTGTTTATATTATGTCTTTGTTGTTACTAGAGGCCTACTGCTGTCTGTTTATATTATGTCTTTGTTGTTACTAGAGGCCTCCTGCTGTCTGTTTATATTATGTCTTTGTTGTTAATAGAGGCCTCCTGCTGTCTGTTTATATTATGTCTTTGTTGTTACTAGAGGCCTACTGTTGTCTGTTTATATTATGTCTTTGTTGTTAATAGAGGCCTACTGCTGTCTGTTTATATTATGTCTTTGTTGTTACTAGAGGCCTCCTGCTGTCTGTTTATATTATGTCTTTGTTGTTACTAGAGGCCTACTGCTGTATGTTTATATTATGTCTTTGTTGTTAATAGAGGCCTCCTGCTGTCTGTTTATATTATGTCTTTGTAAAAAATGAATACTCTTGTAAGTAACGTGTGTGTGTGTCTGGAGGAGGTTGAGGGACCACTGACCTGGTTGATAGAGAATCATATATGAATGTCCCTCCTCCTCATCCCTCCCTCCCTCCCTCCCTCCCTCCCTCCCTCCCTCCCTCCCTCCCTCCCTCCCTCCCTCCCTCCCTCCCTCCCTCCCTCCCTCCCTCCCTCCCTCCCTCCCTCCCGTTCCTCCCTCTCCTCCCGTACTCTCCTCCCTCTCCTCCCGTTCCTCCCTCTCCTCCCGTACTCTCCTCCCTCTCCTCCCGTTCCTCCCTCTCCTCCCGTACTCTCCTCCCTCTCCTCCCGTTCCTCCCTCTCCTCCCGTACTCTCCTCCCTCCCTCCCGTTCCTCCCTCCCGTTCCTCCCTCTCCTCCCGTACTCCCTCCCCACCACGTAGGGCATAGTGGTTTACAGCGAGGCCCTGACCCACCACAGGGATCCACTGGGGAAAGATAATGACTTGTCTGGACCAGGAGCACCAGCTGGTCTCTCCAGCAACACATGTACACACACACACACACACCACACACAACGCACACGCAGCAGTGGTCAGTTTAATATTTAATTTCTAATTTCTTTCTAATTAAGCAGGGTGTCTTCTGGGGACTTGGGTTGGTGGACTGGCTGGAGTTCCTGCTTTATATTAACACAGCCTTAAGCTGATGATACTGGCCCTGGAGTTCCTGCTTTATATTAACACAGCCTTAAGCTGATGATACTGGCCCTGGAGTTCCTGCTTTATATTAACACAGCCTTAAGCTGGTGATACTGGCCCTGGAGTTCCTGCTTTATATTAACACAGCCTTAAGCTGATGATACTGGCCCTGGAGTTCCTGCTTTATATTAACACAGCCTTAAGCTGATGATACTGGCCCTGGAGTTCCTGCTTTATATTAACACAGCCTTAAGCTGATGATACTGGCCCTGGAGTTCCTGCTTTATATTAACACAGCCTTAAGCTGATGATACTGGCCCTGGAGTTCCTGCTTTATATTAACACAGCCTTAAGCTGATGATACTGGCCCTGGAGTTCCTGCTTTATATTAACACAGCCTTAAGCTGATGATACTGGCCCTGGAGTTCCTGCTTTATATTAACACAGCCTTAAGCTGATGATACTGGCCCTGGAGTTCCTGCTTTATATTAACACAGCCTTAAGCTGATGATACTGGCCCTGGAGTTCCTGCTTTATATTAACACAGCCTTAAGCTGATGATACTGGCCCTGGAGTTCCTGCTTTATATTAACACAGCCTTAAGCTGATGATACTGGCTGGAGTTCCTGCTTTATATTAACACAGCCTTAAGCTGATGATACTGGCCCTGGAGTTCCTGCTTTATATTAACACAGCCTTAAGCTGGTGATACTGGCCCCAGGGCCTCTATAGGTCAGTTAGTAGAACATGGCCCCAGGGCCTCTATAGGTCAGTTAGTAGATCATGGTCCTCTGTAGCTCAGTTAGTAGAGCATGGCCCCAGGGCCTCTATAGGTCAGTTAGTAGAACATGGCCCCAGGGCCTCTATAGGTCAGTTAGTAGAACATGGCCCCAGGGCCTCTATAGGTCAGTTAGTAGAACATGGTCCTCTGTACTTCAGTTAGTAGAACACGGTCCTCTGTAGTTCAGTTAGTAGAACATGGTCCTCTGTAGTTCAGTTAGTAGAACATGGTCCTCTGTAGTTCAGTTAGTAGAACATGGTCCTCTGTAGTTCAGTTAGTAGAACATGGTCCTCTGTAGTTCAGTTAGTAGAACATGGTCCTCTGTAGTTCAGTTAGTAGAACATGGTCCTCTGTAGTTCAGTTAGTAGAACATGGTCCTCTGTAGTTCAGTTAGTAGAACATGGTCCTCTGTACTTCAGTTAGTAGAACATGGTCCTCTGTAGTTCAGTTAGTAGAACATGGTCCTCTGTAGTTCAGTTAGTAGAACATGGTCCTCTGTAGTTCAGTTAGTAGAACATGGTCCTCTGTAGTTCAGTTAGTAGAACATGGTCCTCTGTAGTTCAGTTAGTAGAACACGGTCCTCTGTAGTTCAGTTAGTAGAACATGGTCCTCTGTAGTTCAGTTAGTAGAACATGGTCCTCTGTAGTTCAGTTAGTAGAACACGGTCCTCTGTAGTTCAGTTAGTAGAACATGGTCCTCTGTAGTTCAGTTAGTAGAACATGGTCCTCTGTAGTTCAGTTAGTAGAACATGGTCCTCTGTAGTTCAGTTAGTAGAACATGGTCCTCTGTAGTTCAGTTAGTAGAACATGGTCCTCTGTAGTTCAGTTAGTAGAACATGGTCCTCTGTAGTTCAGTTAGTAGAACATGGTCCTCTGTAGTTTAGTTAGTAGAACATGGTCCTCTGTAGTTTAGTTAGTAGAACATGGTCCTCTGTAGTTCAGTTAGTAGAACATGGTCCTCTGTAGTTCAGTTAGTAGAACATGGTCCTCTGTAGTTCAGTTAGTAGAACATGGTCCTCTGTAGTTCAGTTAGTAGAACATGGTCCTCTGTAGTTCAGTTAGTAGAACATGGTCCTCTGTAGTTCAGTTAGTAGAACATGGTCCTCTGTAGTTCAGTTAGTAGAACATGGTCCTCTGTACTTCAGTTAGTAGAACATGGTCCTCTGTAGTTCAGTTAGTAGAACATGGTCCTCTGTAGTTCAGTTAGTAGAACATGGTCCTCTGTAGTTTAGTTAGTAGAACATGGTCCTCTGTAGTTCAGTTAGTAGAACATGGTCCTCTGTAGTTCAGTTAGTAGAACATGGTCCTCTGTAGTTCAGTTAGTAGAACATGGTCCTCTGTACTTCAGTTAGTAGAACATGGTCCTCTGTAGTTAGTAGAACATGGTCCTCTGTAGTTCAGTTAGTAGAACATGGTCCTCTGTAGTTCAGTTAGTAGAACATGGTCCTCTGTAGTTCAGTTAGTAGAACATGGTCCTCTGTAGTTCAGTTAGTAGAACATGGTCCTCTGTAGTTCAGTTAGTAGAACATGGTCCTCTGTAGTTGTTAGTAGAACATGGTCCTCTGTAGTTCAGTTAGTAGAACATGGTCCTCTGTAGTTGTTAGTAGAACTTGGTCCTCTGTAGTTGTTAGTAGAACATGGCTCCAGGTCCTCTGTAGTTCAGTTAGTAGAACATGGTCCTTTGTAGGTCAGTTAGTAGAACATGGGTTTTACAGTATAGTGGTTTGATTCCCGGGACCACCCTTATGTAAAATGTACAGATAACTTTAAATTGCTTTGGATTAAAGCATCTGCTAAATGGTATGTATTATTATATAAAAATTCATTCTCCATTTCCACCTTTCTCTCTCTCTCTCTCTCAGAACGTGATGTTCCCTGGTGCTGGAGATGAGGGCATCTTGGAGTACAAGTCTGTCATCTACTACCAGATAAAACAGCCACGCTGGTTTGAAACCATCAAGGTTTGTCTGTCTTATACCCTTGTGTTTTTGTGAGTGTGTGTGTGTGTGTACATGTACATGTGTGTACTTTAATTTGAGATGCATTGAGTTTCATTTAGCTGTCTGTCTCCTGTTTTACTGTTTAACCTCAAGGTTGCCATCCCTATTGAAGACGTGAACCGAAGTCACCTGCGATTCACCTTCCGTCACCGATCATCTCAAGAATGTAAGTACAAATGTGAATGTTTTTAAGGTCTTTTCTGACTTTATTTACCTGATGGAGAGAGGATGACAGTGAAAAGATGAAGAGAGGATGACAGTGGGGGAAAGATGGAGAGAGGATGACAGTAGGAAGTGATGGAGAGAGGGTGACAGTGGGGAAAGATGGAGAGAGGATGACAGTGGGGAAAGATGGAGAGAGGGTGACAGTGGGGAAAGATGGAGAGAGGATGACAGTAGGAAGAGATGGAGAGAGGATGACAGTAGGAAGAGATGGAGAGAGGATGACAGTGGGGAAAGATGGAGAGAGGATGACAGTAGGAAGAGATGGAGAGAGGGTGACAGTGGGGAAAGATGGAGAGAGGATGACAGTAGGAAGAGATGGAGAGAGGATGACAGTAGGAAGAGATGGAGAGAGGGTGACAGTGGGGAAAGATGGAGAGAGGATGATAGTGGGGGGGAAAGATGGAGTGGGTGACAGTGGGGAAAGATGGAGAGGATGACAGTGGGGGAAATATGGAGAGAGGATGACAGTAGGAAGAGATGGAGAGAGGGTGACAGTGGGGAAAGATGGAGAGAGGATGACAGTAGGAAGAGATGGAGAGAGGGTGACAGTGGGAAGAGATGGAGGGAGGATGACAGTGGGGAAAGATGGAGAGAGGGTGACAGTGGGGAAAGATGGAGAGAGGGTGACAGTGGGGAAAGATGGAGAGAGGGTGACAGTGGGGAAAGATGGGGAGAGGATGACAGTGGGGAAAGATGGAAAGGGGATGACAGTGGGGAAAGATGGAGAGAGGGTGACAGTGGGGAAAGATGGAGGGGATGACAGTGGGGAAAGATGGAGATAGGATGACAGTGGGGAAAGATGGAGATAGGATGACAGTGGGGAAGATGGAGAGAGGGTGACAGTGGGGAAAGATGGAGAGATGATGACAGTGGGGAAAGATGGAAAGGGGATGACAGTGGGGAAAGATGGAGAGGATGACAGTGGGGAAAGATGGAGAGGATGACAGTGGGGAAAGATGGAGAGGGGATGACAGTGGGGAAAGATGAGAGGATGACAGTGGGGAAAGATGGAGAGAGGATGACAGTAGGAAGTGATGGAGAGAGGGTGACAGTGGGGAAAGATGGAGAGAGGATGACAGTGGGGAAAGATGGAAAGGGGATGACAGTGGGGAAAGATGGAGAGAGGGTGACAGTGGGGAAAGATGGAGGGGATGACTGGGGAAAGATGGAGAGAGGATGACAGTGGGGAAAGATGGAGAGAGGATGACAGTGGGGAAAGATGGAGAGGGGATGACAGTGGGAAGAGATGGAGAGAGGATGACAGTGGGAAGAGATGGAGAGAGGATGACAGTGGGAAGAGATGGAGAGAGGATGACAGTGGGAAGAGATGGAGAGAGGATGACAGTGGGAAGAGATGGAGAGAGGATGACAGTAGGAAGTGATGGAGAGAGGATGACAGTGGGGAAAGATGGAGATAGGATGACAGTGGGGAAAGATGGAGATAGGATGACAGTGGGGAAAGATGGAGATAGGATGACAGTGGGGAAAGATGGAGAGAGGGTGACAGTGGGGAAAGATGGAGAGATGATGACAGTGGGGAAATATGGAAAGGGGATGACAGTGGGGAAAGATGGAGAGGATGACAGTGGGGAAAGATGGAGAGGGGATGACAGTGGGAAAAGATGGAGAGGATGACAGTGAGGAAAGATGAAGAGAGGATGACAGTGGGGAAAGATGAAGAGAGGATGACAGTGGGGAAAGATGGAGAGAGGATGACAGTAGGGAAAGATGGAGAGGGGATGACAGTGGGAAGAGATGGAGAGAGGATGACAGTGGGAAGAGATGGAGAGAGGATGACAGTGGGAAGAGATGGAGAGAGGATGACAGTGGGAAGAGATGGAGAGAGGATGACAGTGGGAAGAGATGGAGAGAGGATGACAGTGGGAAGAGATGGAGAGAGAATGACAGTGGGAAGAGATGGAGAGAGGATGATAGTGGGAAGAGATGGAGAGAGGGTGAAAGTGGGGAAAGATGGAAAGGGTGACAGTGGGGAAAGATGGAGAGATGGTGACAGTGGGGAAAGATGGAGAGATGATGACAGTGGGGAAATATGGAAAGGGGATGACAGTGGGGAAAGATGGAGAGGATGACAGTGGGGAAAGATGGAGAGGGGATGACAGTGGGAAAAGATGGAGAGGATGACAGTGAGGAAAGATGAAGAGAGGATGACAGTGGGGAAAGATGAAGAGAGGATGACAGTGGGGAAAGATGGAGAGAGGATGACAGTGGGGAAAGATGGAGAGGGGATGACAGTGGGAAGAGATGGAGAGAGGATGACAGTGGGAAGAGATGGAGAGAGGATGACAGTAGGAAGAGATGGAGAGAGGATGACAGTGGGAAGAGATGGAGAGAGGATGACAGTGGGAAGAGATGGAGAGAGGATGACAGTGGGAAGAGATGGAGAGAGGATGACAGTGGGAAGAGATGGAGAGAGAATGACAGTGGGAAGAGATGGAGAGAGGATGATAGTGGGAAGAGATGGAGAGAGGGTGAAAGTGGGGAAAGATGGAGAGATGGTGACAGTGGGGAAAGATGGAGAGATGGTGACAGTGGGGAAAGATGGAGAGGGGGTGACAGTGGGGAAAGATGGAGAGGGGGTGACAGTGGGGAAAGATGGAGAGGGGGTGACAGTGGGGAAAGATGGAGAGGGGGTGACAGTGGGGAAAGATGGAGAGGGGGTGACAGTGGGGAAAGATGGAGAGGGGGTGACAGTGGGGAAAGATGGAGAGGGGGTGACAGTGGGGAAAGATGGAGAGAGGATGACAGTGGGGAAAGATGGAGAGAGGATGACAGTGGGGAGAGAGGGTGACAGTGGGGAAAGATGGAGAGAGGGTGACAGTGGGGAAAGATGGAGAGGGGATGACAGTGGGGAAAGATGGAGAGAGGGTGACAGTGGGGAAAGATGGAGAGAGGGTGACAGTGGGGAAAGATGGAGAGGGTGACAGTGGGGAAAGATGGAGAGAGGGTGACAGTGGGGAAAGATGGAGAGAGGGTGACAGTGGGGAAAGATGGAGAGAGGGTGACAGTGGGGAAAGATGGAGAGGGGATGACAGTGGGGAAAGATGGAGAGAGGGTGACAGTGGGGAAAGATGGAGAGGGGATGACAGTGGGGAAAGATGGAGAGAGGGTGACAGTGGGGAAAGATGGAGAGAGGGTGACAGTGGGGAAAGATGGAGAGAGGGTGACAGTGGGGAAAGATGGAGAGAGGGTGACAGTGGGGAAAGATGGAGAGAGGGTGACAGTGGGGATAGATGGAGAGGGGGTGACAGTGGGGAAAGATGGAGAGAGGATGACAGTGGGGAAAGATGGAGAGAGGATGACAGTGGGGAAAGATGGAGAGAGGGTGACAGTGGGGAAAGATGGAGAGAGGGTGACAGTGGGGAAAGTTGGAGAGGGGATGACAGTGGGGAAAGATGGAGAGACGGTGACAGTGGGGAAAGATGGAGGTAACTTAGATCACTAGGCCACAAGCACAAATATAAATTCATGGACCACTAGACCACCCTATGCCATGAGCACAAATATAAATTCATAATTTAGACCAGTAGGCTACGAGCACAAATGTAAATTCATACAATTATTCAGACAATGAATTCATAAATACTAAGCAATTGGCTCCTAACCTGTCCCCAGTCGTCCAAGTCAAGCAGACTGGGTCCTGGCCCTACATCCTGGCACTCATAGGGATCAGGAGGCCATTTAGGACACAAGCCCTGGTCATAACACTTACTATACAGTTCATCCTGTGTCACTTTAATTCTGGAATGAAATTCCCCTACATAGATGAGATTCATGTTATTCTGTTGGAATGGCCGGCCTGGTTGTCGTTGATCCCATGCTGGCTGTCGTTGATCCCTGGCTGGCTGTCGTTGATCCCTGGCTGGCTGTCGTTGATCCCTGGCTGGCTGTCGTTGATCCCGGGCTGGCTGTCGGTGGGCCCACGCTGGCTGTCGGTGGGCCCAAGGCTGGCTGTCGGTGGGCCCGTGCTGGCTGTCGGTGGGCCCAAGGCTGGCTGTCGGTGGGCCCAAGGCTGGCTGTCGGTGGGCCCAAGGCTGGCTGTCGGTGGGGCCAAGGCTGGCTGTCGGTGGGGCCAAGGCTGGCTGTCGGTGGGGCCAAGGCTGGCTGTCGGTGGGGCCAAGGCTGGCTGTCGGTGGGCCCGTGCTGGCTGTCGGTGGGCCCGTGCTGGCCCGTGCTGGCTGTCGGTGGGGCCAAGGCTGGCTGTCGGTGGGGCCAAGGCTGGCTGTCGGTGGTGCCCGGGCTGGCTGTCGGAGGGCCTGGGCTGGGAGAATTAAATGCCTGTAACTGCTCATTTGTATGTTGGGAAAGGCGTCCGCCTGGCTGAAGGGACTCCATTCTAAATGTATGTATTTATTTTTGTTAGTGTTTTTAATGTTTATGGGTGTGGAACAGGGCTGAGGAAGCCTGTCCTGGCAGTCTTGTTGCTCCATCTGCTCGCCTCATGGTGTATTATCGGTTAGTCCAGCCAAGAGGAGCTGGGAGAGGCGGCCGTATGCAAAACGATCAATTAGCAGGTCCAGACAGCCTGGACTGGGGGTTGTCTGTTTGAAACGTGCTGTATTTAGGGTGAAGCTATCCGTCCTCTCCTTCAGCATTGACAGACACTGTTGTGGGCTTCAGCAAAGACTAATCCTCTAGCACGGTTTACTTCTCATACACTCAGCCAGCCAGCCAGCCAGCCAGTCACTCAGCCAGCCAGCCACCCAGACAGCCAGTCAGTCACTCAGCCAGTCACACAGCCAGCCAGTCAGTCACTCAGCCAGCCAGCCAGCCAGTCAGTCACTCAGCCAGCCAGCCTGCCAGTCAGTCACTCGGCCAGTCAGTCAGTCACTCGGCCAGTCAGTCAGTCACTCGGCCAGTCAGTCAGTCACTCGGCCAGTCAGTCAGTCACTCGGCCAGTCAGTCAGTCACTCGGCCAGTCAGTCAGTCACTCGGCCAGTCAGTCAGTCACTCGGCCAGTCAGTCAGTCACTCGGCCAGTCAGTCAGTCACTCGGCCAGTCAGTCAGTCACTCGGCCAGTCAGTCAGTCACTCGGCCAGTCAGTCAGTCACTCGGCCAGTCAGTCAGTCACTCGGCCAGTCAGTCAGTCACTCGGCCAGTCAGTCAGTCACTCGGCCAGTCAGTCAGTCACTCGGCCAGTCAGTCAGTCACTCGGCCAGTCAGTCAGTCACTCGGCCAGTCACTCACTCACTCGGCCAGTCACTCACTCACTCGGCCAGTCACTCACTCACTCGGCCAGTCACTCACTCACTCGGCCAGTCACTCACTCACTCGGCCACTCACTCACTCACTCACTCACTCACTCACTCACTCACTCAGCCAGTCAGTCAGTCAGTCAGTCACTCAGCCAGCCAGTCAGTCAGTCAGTCAGTCAGTCACTCAGCCAGCCTGCCAGTCAGTCACTCGGCCAGTCAGTCAGTCACTCGGCCAGTCAGTCAGTCACTCGGCCAGTCAGTCAGTCACTCGGCCAGTCAGTCAGTCACTCGGCCAGTCAGTCAGTCACTCGGCCAGTCAGTCAGTCACTCGGCCAGTCAGTCAGTCACTCGGCCAGTCAGTCAGTCACTCGGCCAGTCAGTCAGTCACTCGGCCAGTCAGTCAGTCACTCGGCCAGTCAGTCAGTCACTCGGCCAGTCACTCACTCACTCGGCCAGTCACTCACTCACTCGGCCAGTCACTCACTCACTCGGCCAGTCACTCACTCACTCGGCCAGTCACTCACTCACTCACTCACTCACTCAGCCAGCCAGCCAGCCAGTCAGTCAGTCAGTCAGTCAGTCAGTCACTCAGCCAGCCAGTCAGTCAGTCAGTAACTCACCCAGCCAGCCAGTCATTCACTCAGCCAGCCAGTCAGTCACTCAGTCAGCCAGTCAGTCAGTTTCTCAGCCAGCCAGCCAGTCAGTCACTCACTCAGCCAGCCAGTCAGTCAGTCAGTAACTCAGCCAGCCAGCCAGTCATTCACTCAGCCAGCCAGTCAGTCACTCAGCCAGCCAGTCAGTCACTCAGCCAGCCAGTCAGTCACTCAGCCAGTCAGTCAGCCACTCAGCCAGTCAGTCACTCAGCCAGCCAGCCAGTCAGTCACTCAGCCAGCCAGTCAGTCACTCAGCCAGTCAGTCAGCCACTCAGCCAGTCAGTCACTCAGCCAGCCAGCCAGTCAGTCACTCAGCCAGCCAGTCAGTCACTCAGCCAGTCAGTCAGCCAGCCAGCCAGTCAGTCAGTCAGCCAGCCAGCCAGTCAGTCACTCAGCCAGCCAGCCAGTCAGTCACTCAGCCAGCCAGCCAGTCAGTCACTCAGCCAGCCAGTCAGTCACTCAGCCAGCCAGTCAGTCACTCAGCCAGCCAGTCAGTCACTCAGC
The DNA here is from genome assembly GCF_057628025.1 of Oncorhynchus mykiss. Taxonomy (NCBI): domain Eukaryota; kingdom Metazoa; phylum Chordata; class Actinopteri; order Salmoniformes; family Salmonidae; genus Oncorhynchus; species Oncorhynchus mykiss. The sequence continues at coordinate 59,866,731 of NC_143044.1, read as the reverse complement.
CAGTCAGTCAGCCAGCCAGCCAGTCAGTCACTCAGCCAGCCAGCCAGTCAGTCACTCAGCCAGCCAGCCAGTCAGTCACTCAGCCAGCCAGTCAGTCACTCAGCCAGCCAGTCAGGCTGTGCACCTGCCCAGTCAAGTGAAATCCATAGATTAGGGTCTAATGAATTCATTTAAATGGACAATGTTCCTTCTTTTAACTGTAATTCAGTCAAATCCTATAAATTGTTGCATGTTGCGTTTTTAAATAATTTTCCTTCAGTATAGTTAATTGCCTTGTCTTTCTGGCTCAGGTTGGATGATTACCTGAGGTATGTTTAATGGCTGATATTTCCCGTCCTGCCCTATTCACCTGTTGGGGACGATGTTATCATTCAGTGTATAGGAGAGAGAGAGAGAGAGAGTACATTTCAGAGGGTTCATTCTAGGTCAGTGAACAGCTGAGATGTACAGGTTTCTGGACAAAATAATCCACTGACTCCCAGCTGTTTTAATCTGTGACTCTGTGCTTGTGTCTGATGGAAGTCATTGCGTAGTGAATCCACTCCTCTCCTGATTCCGCAGCATACATACCGTAGTCCTCTTCTGTCTTTCTATTGGTTGTCTTCCAGTCCAGCGAGCAGAGCGATTTATTCACCGCGCCAGGCTACGGGGCAGAAAACCAATAAGTTGATTTATACAGATTGAATGCACCAGACGCTCCCGGTGAATCACGCTCCTGAACGTCACGTAAATTTGAGCTTGTTGATCTGTGATGGTGATGTATTCGGTCCCATCCGACTTTAAACTTAACCGGACACAGCCGTTACTCTCCTCTCGGTTTATATAGGACCCACACGGAGGCTGCTTCACAAATACTGTTCTATTGTCTATGTGGTACCCTCAGGGTCTGGTCTGAATATACAGTGTGCTGACATCATTCTCCCTGGGGGATCATGTAGCGAAGATGTAGTGTAAATACACTCTGAATATACAGTGTGCTGACATCATTCTTCCTGGGGGATAGTGTAGCGAAGATGTAGTGTAAATACACTCTGAATATACAGTGTGCTGACATCATTCTCCCTGGGGGATCGTGTAGCGAAGATGTAGTGAGAATACACTCTGAATATACAGTGTGCTGACATCATTCTACCTGGGGGATAGTGTAGCGAAGATGTAGTGAGAATACACTCTGAATATACAGTGTGCTGACATCATTCTACCTGGGGGATAGTGTAGCGAAGATGTAGTGAGAATACACTCTGAATATACAGTGTGCTGACATCATTCTCCCTGGGGGATCGTGTAGCGAAGATGTAGTGAGAATACACTCTGAATATACAGTGTGCTGACATCATTCTCCCTGGGGGATCGTGTAGCGAAGATGTAGTGAGAATACACTCTGAATATACAGTGTGCTGACATCATTCTCCCTGGGGGATCGTGTAGCGAAGATGTAGTGAGAATACACTCTGAATATACAGTGTGCTGACATCATTCTCCCTGGGGGATCGTGTAGCGAAGATGTAGTGAGAATACACTCTGAATATACAGTGTGCTGACATCATTCTCCCTGGGGGATAGTGTAGCGAAGATGTAGTGAGAATACACTCTGAATATACAGTGTGCTGACATCATTCTCCCTGGGGGATCGTGTAGCGAAGATGTAGTGAGAATACACTCTGAATATACAGTGTGCTGACATCATTCTCCCTGGGGGATAGTGTAGCGAAGATGTAGTGAGAATACACTCTGAATATACAGTGTGCTGACATCATTCTCCCTGGGGGATCGTGTAGCGAAGATGTAGTGAGAATACACTCTGAATATACAGTGTGCTGACATCATTCTCCCTGGGGGATAGTGTAGCGAAGATGTAGTGAGAATACACTCTGAATATACAGTGTGCTGACATCATTCTCCCTGGGGGATCGTGTAGCGAAGATGTAGTGAGAATACACTCTGAATATACAGTGTGCTGACATCATTCTCCCTGGGGGATAGTGTAGCGAAGATGTCGTGTAAATACACTCTGAATATACAGTGTGCTGACATCATTCTCCCTGGGGGATAGTGTAGCAAAGATGTAGTGTAAATACACTCTGAATATACAGTGTGCTGACATCATTCTCCCTGGGGGATAGTGTAGCGAAGATGTAGTGTAAATACACTCTGAATATACAGTGTGCTGACATCATTCTCCCTGGGGGATAGTGTAGCGAAGATGTAGCAAGAATACACTCTGAATATACAGTGTGCTGACATCATTCTCCCTGGGGGATAGTGTAGCGAAGATGTAGCGCAAATACACTCTGAATATACAGTGTGCTGACATCATTCTCCCTGGGGGATAGTGTAGCGAAGATGTAGTGCGAATACACTCTGAATATACAGTGTGCTGACATCATTCTCCCTGGGGGATAGTGTAGCGAAGATGTAGTGAGAATACACTCTGAATATACAGTGTGCTGACATCATTCTCCCTGGGGGATCGTGTAGCGAAGATGTAGCGAGAATACACTCTGAATATACAGTGTGCTGACATCATTCTCCCTGGGGGATAGTGTAGCAAAGATGTAGTGTAAATACACTCTGAATATACAGTGTGCTGACATCATTCTCCCTGGGGGATCGTGTAGCGAAGATGTAGTGAGAATACACTCTGAATATACAGTGTGCTGACATCATTCTCCCTGGGGGATAGTGTAGCGAAGATGTAGTGAGAATACACTCTGAATATACAGTGTGCTGACATCATTCTCCCTGGGGGATAGTGTAGCGAAGATGTAGTGAGAATACACTCTGAATATACAGTGTGCTGACATCATTCTCCCTGGGGGATCGTGTAGCGAAGATGTAGTGAGAATACACTCTGAATATACAGTGTGCTGACATCATTCTCCCTGGGGGATCGTGTAGCGAAGATGTAGTGAGAATACACTCTGAATATACAGTGTGCTGACATCATTCTCCCTGGGGGATCGTGTAGCGAAGATGTAGTGAGAATACACTCTGAATATACAGTGTGCTGACATCATTCTCCCTGGGGGATAGTGTAGCGAAGATGTAGTGAGAATACACTCTGAATATACAGTGTGCTGACATCATTCTCCCTGGGGGATAGTGTAGTGAAGATGTTGTGAGAATACACTCTGAATATACAGTGTGCTGACATCATTCTCCCTGGGGGATCGTGTAGCGAAGATGTAGTGAGAATACACTCTGAATATACAGTGTGCTGACATCATTCTCCCTGGGGGATAGTGTAGCGAAGATGTAGTGAGAATACACTCTGAATATACAGTGTGCTGACATCATTCTCCCTGGGGGATAGTGTAGCGAAGATGTAGTGAGAATACACTCTGAATATACAGTGTGCTGACATCATTCTCCCTGGGGGATAGTGTAGCGAAGATGTAGTGAGAATACACTCTGAATATACAGTGTGCTGACATCATTCTCCCTGGGGGATCGTGTAGCGAAGATGTAGTGAGAATACACTCTGAATATACAGTGTGCTGACATCATTCTCCCTGGGGGATCGTGTAGCGAAGATGTAGTGAGAATACACTCTGAATATACAGTGTGCTGACATCATTCTCCCTGGGGGATCGTGTAGCGAAGATGTAGTGAGAATACACTCTGAATATACAGTGTGCTGACATCATTCTCCCTGGGGATAGTGTAGCGAAGATGTAGCGAGAATACACTCTGAATATACAGTGTGCTGACATCATTCTCCCTGGGGATAGTGTAGCGAAGATGTAGTGAGAATACACTCTGAATATACAGTGTGCTGACATCATTCTCCCTGGGGGATAGTGTAGCGAAGATGTAGTGAGAATACACTCTGAATATACAGTGTGCTGACATCATTCTCCCTGGGGATAGTGTAGCGAAGATGTAGCGAGAATACACTCTGCCATATGGACTGGATACAACACAATTATTGCAGTTCAGATTATTGGACTCCTATGTGTCCTGACTGAGGATGGGATAGTGTATGATTCATGTGTGTTGTGTTCTGGTTGTCTGGTTCAGTGGGCCTGGGCTCTAACTGGTTGTCTGGTTCAGTGGGCCTGGGCTCTAACTGGTTGTCTGGTTCAGTGGGCCTGGGCTCTAACTGGTTGTCTGGTTCAGTGGGCCTGGGCTCTAACTGGTTGTCTGGTTCAGTGGGCCTGGGCTCTAACTGGTTGTCTGGTTCAGTGGGCCTGGGCTCTAACTGGTTGTCTGGTTCAGTGGGCCTGGGCTC